>NW_022639657.1:143734-147143 GCF_010583005.1 Odontomachus brunneus | reverse complement strand
CTAGCGTTTTTGAAACGGTGCCGCGACCATCATGTAGTACCGAAATGCTTTCAATTAAAAAACCCATTTCCATCTTCTAACCAGGCCAAAGGCATTCTACGACAAGCGTCGTTGAGGTTAGTCAAAGACCGAATCTCAGCCACCAAGAAGAACTTGGCTGAGATATCCCAAAAACTATTAAAATTACATCTCTCTCTTGCAAAATCGTTGGAGCCTGAGCTGTGGCTGACACTGGATCGGGTTACTCACGAACAAGATGTTCACTCAGCTGAGACAAGAACACAAAAACAGAAGAGCAAGTATGATAAGATCACAGACTTAAATGCCAGTTCTCACACATACAGTGAAGAATCTTAGCGATCAAGATCTATCGCCATCCGAAGTCGCTGTTCTAGCTAAGGGACACAATTTTGCTGTCACTCCCTCTAGTATCCCTACGGAAGAAATCATCAGTCAAATTGAAACGGCTATTTTCCACCTTCCTTTAGAGGCAAGCAATGACCTCAGAAATCGAACAACGAACATCCTACGCAAAGCCAAACTTCCCAAGCAAAATATAAACAAAGAAGAACGACGAGCTCTCCACGGTCTGAAACAAAACAACAAGATCCTAATTTTACCAGCAGATAAAGGTAACACTACTGTAATTATGAACAGGGAAGACTATTGCAGTAAAATCAACAGTTTACTCTGAGACCAAAAAGTCTACAGGAAACTCAAATGCAACCCAACATCTAGCATAGAGAAGAAAATATTTTCTCTTCTGAAAAATGCAGGTCTCCCTCTTCAAACTATCAAGTATTTAACCCCTCAAGATTCTTCAGCACCTAGACTCTACGGTCTTCCAAAAATCCACAAGGAATCAGTGCTCTTACGCCCTATTTTCAGCAATATTGAGGGACCTACCTACCAGTTAGCCCGCTATCTCACCAAACCCCTCCAGAAACTTACTGGTCTCAATAATTCCCATATCAAGAATTCAACGGATTTCGTGAATAAGATCACAAAAATCAAGATGAATACTAATGGTATCCTGGTGAGTTTTGATGTAGTCTCACTGTTTACCAATGTTCCAGTCCAGGATACTTTGAACATCATCAAGAATTCCGAGGAAATTCCTGCCAACTTCTTTCCACTAATAGAACACTGCTTAAATTCAACCTATTTTCAGTTCCAAGGAGAGTTTTTCGAACAAATCTCTGGAGCGGCGATGGGATCTCCTATATCTCCTATCATTGCAAACATCTTTATGGAATATTTTGAGAATAAAGTTTTGAGGAACGCACCACTGAAACCATCCACATGGTTTCGATATGTGGACGATACCTTCGTAATTTGGAATCATGGCAGGGAAACTCTTTCTCAATTTCTCGGGTTTCTTAATTCACAACATCCCAGTATTCAGTTCACAATAAAAGTGGAACAAAATAATCAAATACCCTTTCTGGATGTGCTAGTCCAAAAGAACCAAGATGGCACCTTAGGTCACCAGGTCTACCGAAAACCAACACACACGGACCGATATCTACATGCAACCTCTCATAATCATCCCTCGCAAAAGAATTCTGTCATAAGTTCATTGGTTTACAGAGCGCTCACAATTTCGGAACCATCTTCTCTGAATAGAGAACTAGAACACCTCAGTACAGCCTTAACCAAAAATGGATACAACAGCAAAGTTGGGACGAGGCTTGAATCCAGCCAATCAGTGTATTTTAATTGATCAGCTGGTCAATTAAAAAAACCGGGAGAGCAGTATGCCAAATAGAGTTTACGGCCAGCAGAGTTGACAGTGGCGCCTAGTAGTGTCGAGAACACGAAATAACCGTATCAGCGTAGCTGATTGGCTGACATTCGGCCAGACTCACGCCAGGCCTCGCTTGACACCTCGGAAAATTATTTGCATTTTATCGCATTATTTTTCAGTTTCTCCGTGAAGTGTGTATATTATCGTGATCCTCACAGCCGTAAAATGTACAACAAACTCAGTGATACTGGTGATACATTGTGAAAATTAAGAAATTAAATATATTCGTACAAACTGGTATCTCAGCTGTCAAACCACCGTGACAGCCGAAAAATGTAGCATTATTTCAGAAATTATTTTACAGATATCAAAGTTTGTACTTTTTACAGGTTTCATTATTAGGAAAATATTTGGTTCTTCAGGGAAGAGTAAAAAATAAAACAATAAAATAAAAGGGATTTTCTGTATGTCATTTCTCGCTTCTGACGTCATCAAACCAATATGGCCACCCTAGAGATAGGAGAGTCTTAACGGTAGGTGAAAATTTTAAATCTAACGTTTTATAACATAAAATATTTATTAACGTATAATATTTCAGTATTAATTTTTTGTTACAGCCTGAAATATTAAATAGTATCATCTGTTATCGAGATCCTCCGCGGTGCTCTTAAACGAGGGCGGCATCTTCGGGCATCCGTCCCGCGGCTGCGGCTAAGATTACCGGTAATTCAGACTTTAAATCCGCCAAGAGCGGCGTGGACCTTTCGATATTTATAGTCGCTACGGCAGATGCTCCGACGCGTCAGGAGAAACGGTTGAATTCAAATTCAATCATCTAACGAGCAATAACAATTACTTTATTTAAGTCGGTCTTACGCCCAATCTAAGCCGAATCGTCGACAGCGGATGGTCGCCGTCTCTATCTACTGTGCGCCCAAGAAGTTTGCTTTCTTAGCGGGGCCGTCAACAACCTCGAGGCGACTTTTCCAAAACGCTTTTACCTTTCGCTCATATGCGACACCGACGGTACAATTTAGTTGGGCGCCAGTCGGGCAATTCCCGACATGCGCGCGCGCGCGCGCGAGACACTACAATACTAAAACTAAACACTAAATACGTGACGTTACTACGATATTCGCACTTCTCGACAACACGACACGATTTATCGACAAGCCTAAACGTCACTGATCACTCTGTAGGCCCTCCGTCCGGGAATTCCCATGTGCAATTTACACGATTACGCAATTTACACGATACGCAATTTACACGAGCCTGCCGAATCGAGTACGACAATAACTGATTACCCAGATCGCGACGCGACACAACACGTTTAGTAAGATACAATATAGTACGCTAAGTAAGAATACGACATAATACAGATACGGCTCTGACTGTGCAGCGGTGCGTTAGAAAAGAAAAAAAAAAGTGCGACGAGCAGCACGGGAAGGACGGACACGACTCCTCGAGAGGCGATCGCTCTACCTCTGTGAAGATAGCCCCCCACTTTTAATAAAAAATTTTTTTTTATATAAAATTACGCCAAATCGTTTGTAGAAATATATAGTGAAAGACTTTTCGTTTATAGTAAAAAAATAAAAAAGTTACGGGGGGGTAAAAAAATCGTCAGCCCCCCAAAATGGGGGGGGGGGGGGGGACTTAAAA
>NW_022639657.1:141269-143714 GCF_010583005.1 Odontomachus brunneus | reverse complement strand
CCCCAAAAAGGGGGGGGGGGGGTGACTTAAAAAGTGACCTAATTGACGCCAAATCATTTGTAGAGGTTTGTAGTGAATGAATTTTCGTTCGTAGTTGTCCAGAAAAAAAGTTACAGCCCCCTTCGGAATTAAGGGTGGCGTAATTTTGCTCCCTCGTGAAGGGCTGTGTTCTCTAAACGGGCTATATCGACTCGAAATAATTCGTAGAGGTTTGTAGTAAAGGAATTTTCGTTTGTAGTTGTCCAGAAACAAAATGACGAATTTAATATCGTAATTTCGCCACCCTTAATTTCGAAGGAGGCTGTAACTTTTTTTCTGGGCAACTACAAACGAAAATTCCTTCACTACCTCACAAACCTCTACGAATTATTTGGCTCCGATATAGTCTATTTTGAGAACAGCCCCTCACAAGGGATCTGAATTAGGCCACCCTTAATTACGAAGGGGGCTATAACTTTTTTTTTTGGACAACTACAAAAATTCATTCACTGCAAACCTTTATGGATTATTTTGAGTCGATGTGGTCGGTTTAGAGAACAGCCCCTCACGAGGGGGCGGAATTACGCCACCCTTAATTTCGAAGGAGGCTGTAACTTTTTTTCTGGGCAACTACAAACGAAAATTCCTTCACTACAAACCTCTACGAATTATTTGGCTTCGATATAGTCGGTTTAGAGAACAGCCCCTCACAAGGGGGTGGAAATACGACACCCTTAAATATTTTATTGGCCGCCATTTTGTTTCTGGACAACTACAAACGAAAATTCCTTCACTACAAACCTCTACAAATTATTTGACGTCGATTTGGTCACTTTTTAAGTCAGCCCACGAACAAACGAAAAGTCTCACTACATATTTCTACAAACGATTTGGCGTAATTTTATGTAAAAAAATTTTTTTATTAAAAGTGGAGGGCTAACTTCACAGAGGTGAAGCTCTCACCTCTTTAATGGCCGCGAGACACAAACAGTCCACTCATGACAATTTTCATACGCGAGGCCGCCAAACGCGGCTACAATCGTAACGCGACGGGAATATATTTACTCCCTCGGAGTAAATATACTTCCGCCAGTTCGCTCGCTCGTTGGTGGCCCTAATTCGCTACGTGTCATCGCCGTAACATACGACACAGTGACGAAGACTCGCGACCGCGAAACTTTCGCGACTCGCGAAATTCGCCGCCGATTACCGCTGCTTTTCCTTAATTTTTGGGGGGAGTTAACGGCTCTATCGGGGGTGCTTCCCGGAGCCCGCTTCTGGATTCTCTCCTTTATCCTAAGAGGTTAGCGTCTAGACGGAATCTAGAACGGGTAACCTCTGTGGTCCTAGGCGGCTCTTGAAAACCCTTCGCTTCGGGGCATCCCCAGAACTTCGTCCTCCAGGTCTCAGCTCTTAGCAGTTCACAATCTCACGTGGGACCCTTTGTTTCTCTTAGCGTCGGGTGGCCCCTCTCCGTCCGTCCCCGCAACCCGCTTTCCGCTCGCATCTACCACCTCGTCGATCCTTAGCGCGCTGTCTCCGGTTCTCCCGCTGTTGATTCTCTGTCGCACTCAAATAATTATAGAAAAACGCGAGGTCCCGTGTACAAATCGCGCACGAGACACGAAAATGTGCGAGGTCGTCGTTCCCGCTAAGGAAAGAGGCGCGAGTCCGACTCTCCTGGCCCTCTCCTGTCAACGTTGGGGGAGAGGGGAAGGAGAATTTTGGTGACGGCGAAATTGCACGTCACACATCCAAGCAACTATCACTACCATTCTAGGAAGTGGCAGAGACAGAAGCATAGGCAGAGGCAAAGGAAGAGAAAGGGGTAGAGATGAAGGGAGAGGAAGAGGTGAAGAGGAAGAAGAGGGAGAGGAGGACGTGTCGCTGGGAGAAAGGCTTATATGGAAATATTTATTCAAAATAAATAAAATATTGTTGCGCCCGCGCTTTTGGGAGCGTATTGCTGGTTCGGTTCGAGATCGAGAGATGAGCGAGACAAGACGACGAGCAACCGGCTTGGCAACGTGTAAACAACAACAGAGATGAGATGGTCCCGAGCTGTCAAACCGATTGGACGTGCGACGCATCTCTCTGTTAATATTAGAATATTGTTAATCCTGCATCAAGAAGCTTTATAGCGGCATTAAATTCCTTCCTAGTTTACTCTAATAAGTGTCTGATTTATTCCCCGCGAACGCGAACGCGAGTGTGCGACAAGGCGCAACAATATATACAGGGTGTTCGGAAAGTACCGGGACGCCCGAATATCAGAAAAAATATAAGTTTTACAAAAAAATGTTTCAGACAAAAGTGGTGGCGTTTAAAAAGATGTATTTACTGATCACATCAGTTTGACCTTGGGTTGCGTAGCGAAGGTCAGGTCAAGGTCACATTAATTTTTTTAAATGGAACACCCCATTTTTCATTGCATATTCTTATAGCACATCTCGAGAGCTTTCCAAA
>NW_022639657.1:138556-140853 GCF_010583005.1 Odontomachus brunneus | reverse complement strand
TGTTCCATTTAAAAAAATTAATGTGACCTTGACCTGACCTTCGCTACGCAACCCAAGGTCAAACTGATGTGATCAGTAAATACATCTTTTTAAACGCCACAACTTTTATCTGAAACATTTTTTTCTAAAATGCTTAGTTTTCGAGATATTTCACCGGTCCGGGACTTTTTGAACACCCTGTATATTGTGCTCCCATGTTAAATCAAATATAACGTGTTGTATACATAAATTTTATATATTTATTTATTGTTTCATATTGTCTATTTTTTAAATCCTTTCTCTTTCCAAAATTACGCAGCGCGTGAAAGACGAAACTAATAAGAGATGATCTAGTTGCGATGATATTGTCGCTAGCTCGCTTCATATTTACGTCCGCTCATCAGTGATGAGACAAGAACAGAGTGGTTGGTCGTCTATCCTTTTCTAACTTACTACCATTGTATTGAAGTACCACTGCGAGAGTACGCCTAACGGACGTAGTTAGGCGCATTTTTGTTGGCGTATCTAAAATGCGTTTGTGGGGGCTAGCCTCGTTTGACAGTTCTTTCTGCCGCCACCACGAGCGTGACTGCAACGGCAGCCACAGAGAGTCTCGCTATGGACGTCTAGGGAGTACGACGCAAGTAGTAGATAAGACCGTTAAGACCGCCAAGTTCACTTGAACTGACTGTACCAAAGGTGAAATATACGAGATGTTATTGAAGTTAAATGCCGAACCTTCCTATACTCGGCAAGGATCTTCCTTACGAACTACAAGCGTTTGTGGGTATGCGAGAAAACCCCAGACGCCTAGCTCTGACCGCTGAAATCAGGCCGGTAATCGCTCTCAGACTTCCCTCTGGTAAAAGACAATTTATTAATTGGAATCCGTTGGAATGACGGAGCTCGCAAGTTTGTACTACGAGCCCTCATACCATGCGGGGTACTTAGCGGTGGAGAATTGTTCACGCGTCGCCAAGCCGAATTTTAGTCGTAACGATATTGCTTTATGAGATATTTCATATCTCTGTAATGACAAGTATTTAGACCAAATATAAAATATCATAAAAGATATCAATTTGTCGATAATTTTACCACTAGTATTTTTACACAGAGAATGTGACGAGAGAAATTGATTCGTGTTAGAAAAACTATAATTCCATTTAAAAAATAAAATTTATCTTTACACATATTCCCAAAAAATTATCCCAAGATCAAATAAATATTACCATCTTGTTTCCTTCTTGGTGCTATACAATTTTTGTTCAATATATTTTTTTTTCTATAATGTCTATATGTTCTATTTAAAATGTAAAATATGGAATTAAGATAGGACATTCTCTATACATACATAACAAATCAATACAAACGTACATAAATGCATATAAAAATACTTATCTCTTTATTGTGTAAGTATACAAGTAATTTTATTATTGTTTTAATGTGAAACATTTTTCTGGATGTGTATCAATAAATTCTGTCGAATAAGGAATTTCACCGAGATGTTATACAAAACATACTATATGTACTTATCATCGTTATTATTTGTCATTTTCAGTATCACTTTTGTTTAAACAGTATTTTTTTATTTACGATGTAGATTTGCGATACACAATAGCAGCAACCTTTTGTTCAATTCTTTTACAGCCAGCCATCGAGTATAAGTTATGCGGCTCCGGTCCAAACGTCAGATGCGACAGAACCTCTTGAATCATTTCCTCCTTTGGGGAAACAACGCCTCGCTCAGCAAAAGCGCGTACCAAGCATTTCCTCACGTGTACTTCTTCAAGCGGCAGAAATGGCACATAGTGGTCGATCACACTGGTCTGTATGGCATCGCTATGATAGAAACCACCTTTTTCATTGAACGCACCATCGGCTATTAGCTTCTCGAAATCCTGTAGTCGCGTATCCTCTCGTTTCTTGCCTCTTTTCCACAGACCAACAAGATGCTGTACAATCTGTGCACTACCAGTATTGGATAAGAAGATGAAGATTGCTTTGTTTTGATGTATTGATTCACTGTGCTTTGATGATTTGCGGTAACTATGGTAATCTAAGAACGGCACCAGTACGTTTAATAGGCCTTCTGGTATCTTATCCACTTCGTCAAATACGAACATTGATCTCTCACATTGTTGTAAGCTGTTGGAAATGATTTTATATAGATCCTCCTAAATCGTGGAAAAAAGTGCTCTTATTTATCTTATTTCATCCTAAATTTGTTTATTAAATTGGATAGAATTCTAATTTGTTAAATTTTATTAATTCATATATTATTATTTCAAAGTTTACACACACACACACACACACACACA
>NW_022639657.1:135831-138267 GCF_010583005.1 Odontomachus brunneus | reverse complement strand
GGGGGGGGGGGGGTGACTTAAAAAGTGACCTAATTGACGCCAAATCATTTGTAGAGGTTTGTAGTGAATGAATTTTCGTTCGTAGTTGTCCAGAAAAAAAGTTACAGCCCCCTTCGGAATTAAGGGTGGCGTAATTTTGCTCCCTCGTGAAGGGCTGTGTTCTCTAAACGGGCTATATCGACTCGAAATAATTCGTAGAGGTTTGTAGTAAAGGAATTTTCGTTTGTAGTTGTCCAGAAACAAAATGACGAATTTAATATCGTAATTTCGCCACCCTTAATTTCGAAGGAGGCTGTAACTTTTTTTCTGGGCAACTACAAACGAAAATTCCTTCACTACCTCACAAACCTCTACGAATTATTTGGCTCCGATATAGTCTATTTTGAGAACAGCCCCTCACAAGGGATCTGAATTAGGCCACCCTTAATTACGAAGGGGGCTATAACTTTTTTTTTTGGACAACTACAAAAATTCATTCACTGCAAACCTTTATGGATTATTTTGAGTCGATGTGGTCGGTTTAGAGAACAGCCCCTCACGAGGGGGCGGAATTACGCCACCCTTAATTTCGAAGGAGGCTGTAACTTTTTTTCTGGGCAACTACAAACGAAAATTCCTTCACTACAAACCTCTACGAATTATTTGGCTTCGATATAGTCGGTTTAGAGAACAGCCCCTCACAAGGGGGTGGAAATACGACACCCTTAAATATTTTATTGGCCGCCATTTTGTTTCTGGACAACTACAAACGAAAATTCCTTCACTACAAACCTCTACAAATTATTTGACGTCGATTTGGTCACTTTTTAAGTCAGCCCACGAACAAACGAAAAGTCTCACTACATATTTCTACAAACGATTTGGCGTAATTTTATGTAAAAAAATTTTTTTATTAAAAGTGGAGGGCTAACTTCACAGAGGTGAAGCTCTCACCTCTTTAATGGCCGCGAGACACAAACAGTCCACTCATGACAATTTTCATACGCGAGGCCGCCAAACGCGGCTACAATCGTAACGCGACGGGAATATATTTACTCCCTCGGAGTAAATATACTTCCGCCAGTTCGCTCGCTCGTTGGTGGCCCTAATTCGCTACGTGTCATCGCCGTAACATACGACACAGTGACGAAGACTCGCGACCGCGAAACTTTCGCGACTCGCGAAATTCGCCGCCGATTACCGCTGCTTTTCCTTAATTTTTGGGGGGAGTTAACGGCTCTATCGGGGGTGCTTCCCGGAGCCCGCTTCTGGATTCTCTCCTTTATCCTAAGAGGTTAGCGTCTAGACGGAATCTAGAACGGGTAACCTCTGTGGTCCTAGGCGGCTCTTGAAAACCCTTCGCTTCGGGGCATCCCCAGAACTTCGTCCTCCAGGTCTCAGCTCTTAGCAGTTCACAATCTCACGTGGGACCCTTTGTTTCTCTTAGCGTCGGGTGGCCCCTCTCCGTCCGTCCCCGCAACCCGCTTTCCGCTCGCATCTACCACCTCGTCGATCCTTAGCGCGCTGTCTCCGGTTCTCCCGCTGTTGATTCTCTGTCGCACTCAAATAATTATAGAAAAACGCGAGGTCCCGTGTACAAATCGCGCACGAGACACGAAAATGTGCGAGGTCGTCGTTCCCGCTAAGGAAAGAGGCGCGAGTCCGACTCTCCTGGCCCTCTCCTGTCAACGTTGGGGGAGAGGGGAAGGAGAATTTTGGTGACGGCGAAATTGCACGTCACACATCCAAGCAACTATCACTACCATTCTAGGAAGTGGCAGAGACAGAAGCATAGGCAGAGGCAAAGGAAGAGAAAGGGGTAGAGATGAAGGGAGAGGAAGAGGTGAAGAGGAAGAAGAGGGAGAGGAGGACGTGTCGCTGGGAGAAAGGCTTATATGGAAATATTTATTCAAAATAAATAAAATATTGTTGCGCCCGCGCTTTTGGGAGCGTATTGCTGGTTCGGTTCGAGATCGAGAGATGAGCGAGACAAGACGACGAGCAACCGGCTTGGCAACGTGTAAACAACAACAGAGATGAGATGGTCCCGAGCTGTCAAACCGATTGGACGTGCGACGCATCTCTCTGTTAATATTAGAATATTGTTAATCCTGCATCAAGAAGCTTTATAGCGGCATTAAATTCCTTCCTAGTTTACTCTAATAAGTGTCTGATTTATTCCCCGCGAACGCGAACGCGAGTGTGCGACAAGGCGCAACAATATATACAGGGTGTTCGGAAAGTACCGGGACGCCCGAATATCAGAAAAAATATAAGTTTTACAAAAAAATGTTTCAGACAAAAGTGGTGGCGTTTAAAAAGATGTATTTACTGATCACATCAGTTTGACCTTGGGTTGCGTAGCGAAGGTCAGGTCAAGGTCACATTAATTTTTTTAAATGGAACACCCCATTTTTCATTGCATATTCTTATAGCACATCTCGAGAGCTTTCCAAA
>NW_022639657.1:133126-133263 GCF_010583005.1 Odontomachus brunneus | reverse complement strand
TATATATATATATATATATATATATATATATATATATATATATATATATATATATATGTATATATACATATGTATATATATATACTATATATATATATATATATGTATGTATATATATATGTATGTATATATATGTG
>NW_022639657.1:130969-133116 GCF_010583005.1 Odontomachus brunneus | reverse complement strand
AGGCTGTAACTTTTTTTCTGGGCAACTACAAACGAAAATTCCTTCACTACCTCACAAACCTCTACGAATTATTTGGCTCCGATATAGTCTATTTTGAGAACAGCCCCTCACAAGGGATCTGAATTAGGCCACCCTTAATTACGAAGGGGGCTATAACTTTTTTTTTTGGACAACTACAAAAATTCATTCACTGCAAACCTTTATGGATTATTTTGAGTCGATGTGGTCGGTTTAGAGAACAGCCCCTCACGAGGGGGCGGAATTACGCCACCCTTAATTTCGAAGGAGGCTGTAACTTTTTTTCTGGGCAACTACAAACGAAAATTCCTTCACTACAAACCTCTACGAATTATTTGGCTTCGATATAGTCGGTTTAGAGAACAGCCCCTCACAAGGGGGTGGAAATACGACACCCTTAAATATTTTATTGGCCGCCATTTTGTTTCTGGACAACTACAAACGAAAATTCCTTCACTACAAACCTCTACAAATTATTTGACGTCGATTTGGTCACTTTTTAAGTCAGCCCACGAACAAACGAAAAGTCTCACTACATATTTCTACAAACGATTTGGCGTAATTTTATGTAAAAAAATTTTTTTATTAAAAGTGGAGGGCTAACTTCACAGAGGTGAAGCTCTCACCTCTTTAATGGCCGCGAGACACAAACAGTCCACTCATGACAATTTTCATACGCGAGGCCGCCAAACGCGGCTACAATCGTAACGCGACGGGAATATATTTACTCCCTCGGAGTAAATATACTTCCGCCAGTTCGCTCGCTCGTTGGTGGCCCTAATTCGCTACGTGTCATCGCCGTAACATACGACACAGTGACGAAGACTCGCGACCGCGAAACTTTCGCGACTCGCGAAATTCGCCGCCGATTACCGCTGCTTTTCCTTAATTTTTGGGGGGAGTTAACGGCTCTATCGGGGGTGCTTCCCGGAGCCCGCTTCTGGATTCTCTCCTTTATCCTAAGAGGTTAGCGTCTAGACGGAATCTAGAACGGGTAACCTCTGTGGTCCTAGGCGGCTCTTGAAAACCCTTCGCTTCGGGGCATCCCCAGAACTTCGTCCTCCAGGTCTCAGCTCTTAGCAGTTCACAATCTCACGTGGGACCCTTTGTTTCTCTTAGCGTCGGGTGGCCCCTCTCCGTCCGTCCCCGCAACCCGCTTTCCGCTCGCATCTACCACCTCGTCGATCCTTAGCGCGCTGTCTCCGGTTCTCCCGCTGTTGATTCTCTGTCGCACTCAAATAATTATAGAAAAACGCGAGGTCCCGTGTACAAATCGCGCACGAGACACGAAAATGTGCGAGGTCGTCGTTCCCGCTAAGGAAAGAGGCGCGAGTCCGACTCTCCTGGCCCTCTCCTGTCAACGTTGGGGGAGAGGGGAAGGAGAATTTTGGTGACGGCGAAATTGCACGTCACACATCCAAGCAACTATCACTACCATTCTAGGAAGTGGCAGAGACAGAAGCATAGGCAGAGGCAAAGGAAGAGAAAGGGGTAGAGATGAAGGGAGAGGAAGAGGTGAAGAGGAAGAAGAGGGAGAGGAGGACGTGTCGCTGGGAGAAAGGCTTATATGGAAATATTTATTCAAAATAAATAAAATATTGTTGCGCCCGCGCTTTTGGGAGCGTATTGCTGGTTCGGTTCGAGATCGAGAGATGAGCGAGACAAGACGACGAGCAACCGGCTTGGCAACGTGTAAACAACAACAGAGATGAGATGGTCCCGAGCTGTCAAACCGATTGGACGTGCGACGCATCTCTCTGTTAATATTAGAATATTGTTAATCCTGCATCAAGAAGCTTTATAGCGGCATTAAATTCCTTCCTAGTTTACTCTAATAAGTGTCTGATTTATTCCCCGCGAACGCGAACGCGAGTGTGCGACAAGGCGCAACAATATATACAGGGTGTTCGGAAAGTACCGGGACGCCCGAATATCAGAAAAAATATAAGTTTTACAAAAAAATGTTTCAGACAAAAGTGGTGGCGTTTAAAAAGATGTATTTACTGATCACATCAGTTTGACCTTGGGTTGCGTAGCGAAGGTCAGGTCAAGGTCACATTAATTTTTTTAAATGGAACACCCCATTTTTCATTGCATATTCTTATAGCACATCTCGAGAGCTTTCCAAA
>NW_022639657.1:127682-127822 GCF_010583005.1 Odontomachus brunneus | reverse complement strand
TCAAATAACTACTGTCATTAAATGCGACTTTTTAAGCCTTATAACTTTTATTGAAAACATTTTTCTCTAAAATGCTCCCCCGCCAAGTTTTCTTGCCGTTGCCGAACTTATGGGACGCACTGTATATATATGTATATGTA
>NW_022639657.1:126708-127672 GCF_010583005.1 Odontomachus brunneus | reverse complement strand
TGACGAATTTAATATCGTAATTTCGCCACCCTTAATTTCGAAGGAGGCTGTAACTTTTTTTCTGGGCAACTACAAACGAAAATTCCTTCACTACAAACCTCTACGAATTATTTGGCTTCGATATAGTCGGTTTAGAGAACAGCCCCTCACAAGGGGGTGGAAATACGACACCCTTAAATATTTTATTGGCCGCCATTTTGTTTCTGGACAACTACAAACGAAAATTCCTTCACTACAAACCTCTACAAATTATTTGACGTCGATTTGGTCACTTTTTAAGTCAGCCCACGAACAAACGAAAAGTCTCACTACATATTTCTACAAACGATTTGGCGTAATTTTATGTAAAAAAATTTTTTTATTAAAAGTGGAGGGCTAACTTCACAGAGGTGAAGCTCTCACCTCTTTAATGGCCGCGAGACACAAACAGTCCACTCATGACAATTTTCATACGCGAGGCCGCCAAACGCGGCTACAATCGTAACGCGACGGGAATATATTTACTCCCTCGGAGTAAATATACTTCCGCCAGTTCGCTCGCTCGTTGGTGGCCCTAATTCGCTACGTGTCATCGCCGTAACATACGACACAGTGACGAAGACTCGCGACCGCGAAACTTTCGCGACTCGCGAAATTCGCCGCCGATTACCGCTGCTTTTCCTTAATTTTTGGGGGGAGTTAACGGCTCTATCGGGGGTGCTTCCCGGAGCCCGCTTCTGGATTCTCTCCTTTATCCTAAGAGGTTAGCGTCTAGACGGAATCTAGAACGGGTAACCTCTGTGGTCCTAGGCGGCTCTTGAAAACCCTTCGCTTCGGGGCATCCCCAGAACTTCGTCCTCCAGGTCTCAGCTCTTAGCAGTTCACAATCTCACGTGGGACCCTTTGTTTCTCTTAGCGTCGGGTGGCCCCTCTCCGTCCGTCCCCGCAACCCGCTTTCCGCTCGCATCTACCACCTCGTCGATCC
>NW_022639657.1:126302-126698 GCF_010583005.1 Odontomachus brunneus | reverse complement strand
GATGGTTGAAGCGCATTCGCAACATCCTCAAAAACTCAATGTATGGGCTGGACTATTAGGTGAAAGTATACTTGGGCCTTTCTTTATTGACGGCAACCTCACAGCTCAAAAATATGAAAATATGCTTCGAGATGAGATTGTGCCGGCAATACAAACTATCGCTGGTCCAAACCTTAACGATGTTTGGTTCCAACAGGATGGGGCACCGGCTCACTACGCTTTACAAGTACGACGATGTTTGGACGGATTTTTCCCCAATAGATGGATAGGAAGGAAAGGTCCAATCGAGTGGCCACCTCGGTCACCTGATTAGGCGCCTCTTGACTATTTCTTTTGGGGATATTTAAAAAGTAAGGTCTACATCACCAAACCTAACGATCCTGATGATTTGCGTCG
>NW_022639657.1:120961-126026 GCF_010583005.1 Odontomachus brunneus | reverse complement strand
CATTTAAAAAAATTAATGTGACCTTGACCTGACCTTCGCTACGCAACCCAAGGTCAAACTGATGTGATCAGTAAATACATCTTTTTAAACGCCACAACTTTTGTCTGAAACATTTTTTTGTAAAACTTATATTTTTCCTGATATTCGGGCGTCCCGGTACTTTCCGAACACCCTGTATATATATATATGTATATATATATACAGGGTGTCCCACACTCTCCTTCTCACATTAAATGTAGAACGGGTTGAAGTGAACATAAAAGTCCTATATTGTTTGGCGATATTTACAATAATAACTGATAAATTAATTGTAAAAGATTAAAAAGAAACGCAAGCTGAATGGTTGATGGAGGAGCGCTTGCGACATAGTAATATAGCAGGCAGATGTCAGCGCGCGTTTTATATCATTCTGATCCTACGTCTTGTCGCACCGCGCCGAGGCGAGATGTAGGAGTGCAGCGATATAAGTATAGGCAATGGTGCGTTGTTTTTCCAATCACAGCGCGCCGACATCCGTGCGCTACATTATTAGACCACAAGCGCTCCACCTTCAACCATTCAGCGTGCGCTTTTCTTTAATCTTTTATAATTAATTTTTCGGTTATTATTACGAATATCGCAAAACGGTATAGGACTTTTATGTTCACCTCAACCCGTTCTACATTCCTACTTAATGTGAGAAGAAGAGTGTGAGACACCTGTGTGTGTGTGTGTATGTGTGCGTGCGTGCGCGCGCGCGTGTGTGAGTGTGTGTATGTGTTAAGACTATAATTTGAAACTCGCCTTTTTTGCAAAAATTAAGCCTTTATTTAAAAAACAAATGAAAAAAACACATCAATCAAAGTATTGGCCATCGTTAAATATGACTTTTTCCCATCTTTCTGGTAATAGGCGGATCCCACGGCGAAAGAACGACTCATTTTTAAAGGCTATCCAGTTAGAGACCCATTTTTCGACGCTTTCATAAGAGTTGAAGTGTTCCTCTGCAAGTGCGTGTGCCATCGACCGAAATAAGTCGGAAAGGGCACAGTCTGGTGAATAAGCCGCATGTGGTAGCACTTCCCAGCGAAATGCTTCCAATGTTTCCTTGACAGCTTTAGTGACGTGAGGTCGAGCGTTGTCATGAAGCAAGGTCACTTTTTGCTGTCTTGTCTCATATTCTGATCGTTTTTCGCGCAATGCTCGGCTCAAACGGATTATTTGTTGTTGGTAGAGACCCCTTGTGAATGTTTGACCAGGTTTCAATATCTCATAATATACCACACCCTCCTGATCTTACCAAATACAGAGCATAGTCTTCTTTCCATGAATATTGCGTTTCGATATCGATGGTTGGTCTGGGTCGCAAATAGTTTTTCGGCGTTTAGGGTTATCGAAATAGATCCACTTTTCATCGCCAGTCATAATTCGATGCAAAAATTCCTTTCTTTTTTGCCTGGCAGCAGCATTTCGGAGATGGTTTTTCGTCTTTTGATGTCTCTTTCTTTCAATTCATATGGCACCCATCTTCCTTCCCTATATATCTTTCCCATGGCTCTTAAACGCTTGGAAATGGCTGCTTGAGTAACATTCAACGTTTTGCAAGTTGATTTTGTGTTTGACATGGATCTTCATCAACCAATGCTTGCAGTTCTGTATTTTCGAATTTTTTACTGGCCTGGACGTTCTTTATCATTCGTGTTAAAATCACCAAGTTTGAACCGTCAAAACCATTCCTTGCAAGTTGTTTCTGTGTGTGTGTGTGTGTGTGTGTGCGTGTGTGCGTGTGTGCGTGTGTGTGTGTGTGTGTGTGTGTGTGTGTGTGTGTGTGTGTGTGTGTGTGTGTGTGTGTGTGTGTGTGTGTTAGACGTTTCGGTTAGTTTTGAGGGTTCTGTAGATGTACTGTGGATAGCTATAGCTACAAATCTAAAAGAAACATTTTGAAAATGGGTACATCGCATCAAAGGACATCTCTACAAACAAACTGACATATGTCCCGTGCATTCGTAAACAGAAGCACATTGTTTAGACTAAACATGGAATGTGATAAAGAGCATTTTCGGCATCTATTACTTTACTGCTTTGATTCGAAGAAAACAGCTGCCGAAGCTCACCTTCATCTCAAAAACTTATTCTGAGTTTGCTCCATCAGTTAAAACATGTGAGTCGATGATTGATATCGATGATTTAAAAGTGGTAATTTTGATTTGAAAGACAAAGAACGTTTAGGTCAACCAAAAAAGTTCGAAGATGCCGAATTGCAGGCATTGTTGGATAAAAATTCAGCTCAAACACTTCAAGAATTAGTTACGACATTAAATGTTGGTAAATCCACCGTTTCTGATCGTTTACACGCAATGGGAAAAATTCAAAAAGAAGGCAAATGGGTTCCATACGAATTGTCTGAATTGGCTATTCAGAATCGTTTAACCATTTGTTTAACTACTTCATTGCTTTCTCGTCACAAAAAGAAGTAATTTTTGTATCAAATTGTAACTGCCGATAAAAAATAGATGTACTATGATAATCCTAAGCGTAAAAGATCGTGAGCGTAGATCCAAGCCAACCGTCGACATCGACTCCAAAACGCAATATCCATGGAAGTAAGGTTTTGTTATGCATTTGGTGGAACATCAAGAGTATCATGTATTATGAGCTGCTGAAACCGAATCAAATAGTCACTGCTGAGCTTTATCAATAATTAATCGATTTGAATCGAGCTTTGAATCAGAAACGTCTAATAACAGCTCAAAGAAAACACAAAGTGATTTTGTTACACGACAAAGCTCGACCACATGTTGGAGTTAAAGATACGTTATCAGAATTTCAATGGGAAATCTTACCACACGCCGCATATTCACCAGACTGTGTTCCTTCACATTATTACTTATCTCGATCGATGCAGCACAGCCTTACTGACCAGCACTTCAAAACATATGATATATATGATGCAATGGCTCGATAAATAGATTACTTCGAAAGACGAACATTTCTTTTACCGCGGAATCCACTTATTGCCAGAAAAGTGGGAAAAAGTTATAGCTAACGATGGAAAATAATTTAATGTTTCTCTAAAATATACGTGTTTCTTTTTTACACAAAATCTCTCTAAAGCGGAATACCTAATATATATACAGGGTGAGTCATTTTAATTAAACCAGGCAAATATCTCGAAAAATATTGAAGATACAAAAAAATATTTCACACAAAAGTTGTATGGTTCGGAGGGGGACATAAGACGGTGTAATTGGCTTGACCCTGGATCCTTTAAAAGTCACGTGAAGGTCACGTTCAATTTCTTAAATGGAACCCTCCATTTTTCATTGCATATTCTTGTATGCATATTTTTACCTCGAGAGCTTTCCAAAACACTAATAAAATATTTTTTCATTAAGTATCTTTCGAGTTAAAAGGCTTCAAAGTTACAATATTGTTGCTATTAGCATTGGTACCCAAGGTGTTCGACTGACGGCTGAAACCTTTTGAATGTTGTTCAGGGCCATGACCTTGACAACATTTGTCGAAGTCAAGGATTGGAGGCTGTTCCTAATATTTTCATTTCTTCAAATTTTACAGTGAAAACAAAAATAATAATTTAAAGTCATGGGGTAACATGTGGAGTCCGATTGACTCTAAGGATCATATGAACGTCACAATGTTTTGTCGGGGCCACAAAGAAGCACACGTGTGAAATCCCATTAATAAATTTCTTTAATAATCATAGCACTGTGATCTTTATTTGATCCTTTAGAGTCAATCGGACTCCACATGTTATCCCATGATTTTAAATTATTATTTTTGTTTTCACTGTAAAATTTGAAAAAATAAAAACATTAGGAACAGCCTCCAATCGCCTCGAACTTGACAAATGTTGTTAAGGTCATGGCCCTGAACAAATTCAAAAAGTTTCAGCCGTCGATCGAACACCTTGAGTACCAATGCTAATGGTAACAATATTGTAACTTTGAAGCCTTTTCACTCGAAAGATACTTAATGAAAAAATATTTTATTGCAGTGTTTTGGAAAGCTCTCGAGGTAAGCTACAAGAATATGCAATGAAAAATAGAGGTTTCCATTTCAGAAATTGAAGGTGACCTTCACGTGACTTTCAAACGACTATCCAGGGTCAAGCCAATTACACCATCTTATGTCCCCCTCCGAACCATACAACTTTTGTTTGAAATATTTTTCTGTATCTTCCATATTTTTCGAGATATTTGCCTGGTTCGATTAAAATGACTCACCCTGTATATACACACACACTCTTCTCCGGGAATTTTGTGGGGACGTAGAATGGGTTGATGTGAACATAAAAGTCCTATACTGTTTTGCCAAATTCGCAATAATAGTCGAGATATTAATTAAAAAAGATTAAGGAAAAACGCGCGCTGAATGGTAGAGGACGGAGCGCTCGAGTCACAGCACAGTAATATAGCAGTAATATAGCAGTAATATAGCATGCGGATGTCGCGCACGGTGGTTAGAAGACAATGCACCACTGCCTGTACTTATACCGCTGCACTCCTTGCCGCACCGCGCCGAAATAAGAACTGCCCAAGGAAAAGGTGAAAATTCGGAACTTTTGTTCGGAAGTATGTTGAAGTAATTTCGAGTGATGTCAAGAATATCTTTTTATTTAGATATGGCACACAAGAATTCTTTACGTGCCGTTTCTCGCTTCTGACGTCATGAAACCAATATGGCCGCGGCGAGAGGCCAGGAGCCTTAAGGGGGGAAATCCAATTAGAACGAGGAAAAATAAGCTATTTTCAAGAATTTTTTTGTAGGAGAAAGAATTTTTCTATATTTTTCAAACTTAAACATTTATTTATATATGTTTTGGACTGTCCATACGTATTTTTTTTTCCAAAAATATTTAAAAATGGCGGACATATGAAGCATCCCATTTGGCAGGTACGCGTGCGAGTTGCTCAGCTGCTGGACAAATGGCGTCCGTGATATTGATCCTATAACAGGCAGCGAAAAAATTCTTATTATTTATACCCATAATTCGTAATTGAACCTAAAAAAATTGAAAAAAGTCAAAAATTTTGAATATGAAACGCTTATGAAAATAAATTTCCAT
>NW_022639657.1:119904-120951 GCF_010583005.1 Odontomachus brunneus | reverse complement strand
GAATATTTCAATCAAACGATAGCCATGCAATGGATTCCAGTGAATATCTTCAGCACTAGCATTGGAGAGTTTTCTTGCACTCGTACTTTCACATCCTTCATCTTCACTCTTTTTATTTGAAAACTGATTACCATGGAACTTTCTTTTGCGTGGTTTCGATTGTTTTGGTTCGGCGTGTGTGCCTTTCGGATAGGACATTTCGAATTTGCACTGTCGTTTTGTACAGGCCGAACTTCGGAGCTAAACTGAAAACCGGTTCTGCTCGATGCCAGCGCCAACGGACCCAACGGTTTCGACTAAACGTAACAATAGAAATAAAAGCCATCTACCAGGGGTGCGTTCCAAAACCTACAGTAAAACTATAATTACATCTCTATACGTTTTGGATCGCAGCCCTGAAAGGTAAAATCCCCGCTCCGGGTGAGTATACCTGCTGCGTGCTATTAGAGCCTCGACGCTGCTCAAGAGATTTGTTGCGCTCGGAGGCCATAACTTCCGAACGGCTGCGAATTTCGATTTAAAACGTTGGGAACATATTCTTACAATGTTAAATAAACATTTTATGCAAAAAAAAAAAATTCGATTTTTTGAAAGTTCTAATTGGATTTCCCCCCTTAAGTGGGAATCAGGGGGTAATAACTCCCGTCTGGTAAGTGGCACTACCTACACCTACCGCCCTCTGAGATTGTCTCCGGAAGTGGCCGAACTAAACAGGTGACGTCACGCGGAGTGGGGATGCGCGCCAATAGAAGTATGAATGGCACGCACAGACAGACGTTATAGAGAGCAATAGCAAGCAACTTATGCACGTATGGCACGTATACAGTTGTGTGCATGCATATATGCACATATATAAATGTATATCTTTTACTATTTTCATAAGATTATGAGAATTAAAAAATGAAAGAATCAAATAATATGAGGTATTCGGTAACTCTCGCGATGTTAATAAAGATATAATATTTTATATTAATATGATATAAGGTTAATATTATATATATACACTTATAATGTAGTATTGTTAGTATACTATATATATGGCATGCA
>NW_022639657.1:117300-119894 GCF_010583005.1 Odontomachus brunneus | reverse complement strand
TGACGTCACGCGGAGTGGGGATGCGCGCCAATAGAAGTATGAATGGCACGCACAGACAGACGTTATAGAGAGCAATAGCAAGCAACTTATGCACGTATGGCACGTATACAGTTGTGTGCATGCATATATGCACATATATAAATGTATATCTTTTACTATTTTCATAAGATTATGAGAATTAAAAAATGAAAGAATCAAATAATATGAGGTATCCGGTAACTCTCGCGATGTTAATAAAGATATGATATTTTATATTAATATGATATAAGGTTAATATTATATATATACACTTATAATGTAGTATTGTTAGTATACTATATATATGGCATGCATGTGTGCGTGTGAATGTGTGTGATGTATATGCATACGGTGTGCGTGCGTGTGATGTGTCTATATATGTATGTATGTGTGTGTGTGTGTGTGGTGCACGCGCGCGTGATGAGTGTATATGTGTGGATGTGTGTATGTGTTGTATGCTACTGTATAGGTATTGTAGGCTAGTTGCTACTTCTACGATTTAGCTAATTGTTTTAGTACTATTACTACTCTACAATGATTAGTAATAAGATAATATATATATATATATATATATATATATATATATATATATTTATAGCTTTATATTAGTGCTCGCTGTTGCTCGCTGTTGTTCGCTGTTGCTCGCAGTTGCTCGCTATTGCTCGCTAAAACGTTTCAAGAACGTCTGCCTATGCACGCCAGTTCATATTCATTGGCGCATATCCCCACTCCGCATGACGTCACCCGTTTAGTTCGCCCACATCCGGAGACAATTTCAGAGGACGCCACTAAAAACGGGATCCAATTTTTACAAGAGTGAGTTTGTACCCCCTGGTGGAAATTTAAAACGGGTTGAGGTGAACATAAAAGTTCTATACTGTTTTGCGATATTCGCAATAATAACTGAAAAATTAATTGTAAAAGATTAAGGGAAAACGCACGCTGAAAATGGTTGACGGAGAAGCGGTCGCGGCCTAATAATATAGCGCACGGTGATTGGAAAAATAACGCCCCATTGCCTATACTTATGTCGCTGCACTCCTACATCTCGCCTTGGCGCGGTGCGACAAGACGTAGGATTATAGCGAAGATGGAAACCCTTCGTACAGTTTTTGAAATTATATTTTTCAAATTGTTAAATGCTTTTAGAATATTATCTTTAGTGTCAATAGATAGTATACATATACAATAAAAACATTTAAATAAAATAATAAATTAACATGTAAACGAATGACATTTTTTTCCCAAAGTAGAAAATTGTACGAATGTACTCCGCCAGTGGGGTAGCTTCATACAGTTAATACGGCACCTACGTACATATGTGTTAGCTTCGGACATAATTATAAAACACAAGAATTATCATCCCACATTTTTATTATTAGCTAAAATTTAAATAAAGATGAACTTTTATAAACTTTTATAATATAGCATTTTTCACATAAATATTCAAACATCTTATTAAAACAATTTTTTGATTATCATATAATTATAATATTAAATATTCAGTTTGGTCAAGAACAGAGAAATTTTAAAATTAATCAAAGAATGTGTCCTTCTTGTCACTGTACGAATGTACCCCAAAATAAAAAGAAAAAATTATTTTATTTTTTTATAGAATTCAGTAAAAATATAATAAAATTTATGATCAAAACATAATCTTGAGAATTTCTACTTGCTAAAAAACGGTTATTCTCGCTTTTAATACTAATAAAAACTACTTAACAGCAGTCATATACTTCGATCAGAAATTTAGTCAGAGAGTGCTAAAACACGTCACGTCCTGCTCACCGTCGCCGAATAGACGTCAAACTTTGCTGACATATAGATGCGTATAAAGATAAAATAAAACACGTACAGCTGTATTCCAATTCTGTGCGGTTCATTTTATTACCGATGTATGAATGTGCTTCGTGTACAAAGGGTCCCAATTTTTTCCTAAGCCGCGCGCTGACATCTGCTATATTACTGGGTCGTAAGCGCTCCTCCCTTAACCATTTAGCGTGCATTTTTCCTTAATTTTTTTTTTAATTAATTTCTCGGTTATTATTGCGAATATCGCAAAACGATGTAGGACTTATGTTCACCTCAACTCATTCTACATTCCCACAATATATGCGAAGAAGAGTCTGGGACACCCTATATATACATATACAGAGTGGACCATTTTAATCCATCCAGTCGAATATGTCGAAAACCAAGCACGGGAGAGAAAAATTTTTCAGACAAAAGTTGTTTGGTTTCGAGGGGACCATAAGATGGTATCATTGCTTTGACCTTGAAGAATTATTTGAAAGTCACATGAAAGTCACCTCAATTTTTTTAAACGGCATCCCCTATTTTTTATTACATATTCTTGTAGCTGACCTCGAGAGCTTTCCAAAACATTGTAATGAAATGTTTCTTCATTGAGTACTTTTCGAGTTATAAAGCTCCAAAGTTGCAATATGAAAAAATTCAAAATATCTCGTAAAGTATTCACTTTCCGTCTTATCTTACACGATTCAACTAGTCAAGGCAAGAATTGGACATGATCTAACCGGTCAAGACAAGATCTGGACATGATTCAACCAGTGAAA
>NW_022639657.1:108015-115328 GCF_010583005.1 Odontomachus brunneus | reverse complement strand
TATATATATATATATATATATATATATATATATATATATATATATATATCACATTGACATTGAAAGTTTTCATACTAAGATATATGAATATTATCACATGTGTATTGCCCAACGTCTATGTCTGACGGTGAATAGTGCCGCCCTTGCATATTTTTCGTATTTGGCCCGTGAGAGGCTAACTATTTATCTTTATAGTTCAGCAACTAAGCCTCGGATAATATTTTGCAAGAGGAAAAATAGTCTTAGAATTCGCTAAAAAATACGATAATATTAACCGAATGCGATTGTTTCCCGGGCCGATGAAATATCTTGAAAACTAAGCATTTCCAAAATAAATCTTACCTACAAAAGTTGTAAGGTTTTTAATGATCTATTCACGGATCTGATCAGTCTGAGCTTGGGTGAAAAATAAGGTTCGTATGAAACATTTTTCAAATAAAAGTTGTTTGTTTTTTTTTACGTAGAATAAAATTCCGTAATAAAAAATACATGTTTCTATTTAAAAAAGTAAAGTTAACCTTGACCTGACCTTGGCGACGCCCAAGGTCAGACTGACCAGATCAGTGAATAGATCATTCAAAATACTACAACTTTTATAGGAAACATTTCTTTCGGAAATGCTTAGTTTTCGATATATTTCACTGATTCTTTTTACTCACCCTATATATATATATATATATATATATATATATATATATATATAGTTTTTTGCATAAATCGATTTCTGGAGTAATTTTGCATTTAAAAGTACAAAGATAAAATTATCGGAAAATTAACCCTTTACGAGATATTTTATATCTTGATACTTTTTTCATAATTCAAGGTATAAAATATCTCCTAAAACATTCATTTTTCGATAACCTCATCATAATATTTTTCTACATAGGATGACAATAGAAATAAATTAGTGATACTATCTTTACAATCTTTACACACTTCATTTCAATAAATCTGCAAAATGTACGCAATTTTTTTTTTAATTTCTGTTTTCCTTTTTTATAACAATTAATTTCATTCTTGAAGATGTCAAATAGTACTATCCCCGTATGTCCTAAAATTTTATTTGAGATATTTTTTGTACATCAAATTTAGAAAATATAGAGCTATTTCCTAAAAATAGGTTATTCTGTATACACACAAGCAGGCACGCGCAAACATGTGTATATATGTATGTACAAAAAATATATTTTTACAACACAAATATATATAATATATTAAATAAATATATTTTTACAAATATATTTTTATAATAGTAAAAAAATATTATTTCTATACACACGTGCACGCGCACGCGAACGTGCACATAAATAATTTATTATAACAACTGATAGTTGTAAAAAAATAGATAAAGCTTAAGAAAAAATTTCTTTGCATTTTGCGTCAATATACTAATGTACAAAGTGTTAGTGATATTAATCAATTGCTTTCATTATAAAAGTATTAAAAGGATTATAAGGAAAATGCAAAATCTTAAAAACAGAATGAAATTTAAAATATAATTTTATTTACAAATAATATTTGCATATAAAATTTTCTAGATTTTTTCATAGTTTATTAGTTCACTTTTGTGCAAATTAATATCAAAGTTTTAAAGAGAGAATTTATGATAGATTTTTTTGGGAGAAACTCGATTTTTTATGTCAATTATCAATAAAAATAAATATTTAAGATATGTAACAAATATTCCTTCATATTGAATATTATACATAAATGAATTTATGTATAATATAAAAAATATTACATTAAGTAAAAATGTCGAAATTACTGAGTCTTGTGTTGAAAATAGAGCAGTCGAAAAATCTATTATAATTTATAGTAATGTTAAAAATATATATAAATATACATATCCAAGTAATCAATAAATAAAACAAGCCAATAAAATTTAACATTTCTTAACTAATAAATATTGGGTGTACAACTTAGTTCGGTCCGTTTTCAAAAGATGGCTCTAGGTGCTATAAATGGTTGACGGCGACAGCTGATTTTTGCTGTATCGTGAAGTGTCAACATCTGTCAACCAAATATTGTTTACAAGCCTTTGAGTTTTGCACAACAAGTTTAATTTTTACTGCGTTGAAAATGTCGAGTTTCGTTCCAAATAAGCACCATTTGCGGGAAGTTTTGATTTTCTGTTTCAATTGGAAGAAAAGTGCAGCTGAAGCGCATCGAATGCTTGTGGAAGTTTATGGTGAATCTGCACCGTCGGATAAATCTTGCAGAGAATGGTTTCGACGATTTCAAAGTGGTGATTTTAGTGTTGAAGACAAAGAGCGTTCGGGTCAACCGAAAAAGTTTGAAGATGAAGAATTAGAAACATTACTCGATCAAGATTCGTGTCAAACGCAAAAAGAGCTCGCAAGAACATTGGAAGTTACTCAACAAGCTATTTCGAAACGACTCAAAGCCGCGGGATACATCCAAAAGCAAGGAAATTGGGTCCCATACGAATTGAAACCGAGAGATATCGAACGACGATTTTGCATGTCCGAAATGTTGCTTGAACGGTACAAAAAGAAGTCTTTTCTGCATCGAATCATTACCGGGGACGAAAAATGGATTCACTACGACAACCCGAAACGCAAAAAATCGTATGTAAAGCCCGGCCAACCGGGAACATCAACGCCGAAGCCGAATATCCATGATGCCAAGGTAATGCTCTGTATTTGGTGGGATCAGAAGGGTGTGATCCACTATGAGCTGCTAAAACCTGGTCAAACCATCACGGGAGACTTCTACAGGCGACAATTGATCCGTTTAAAGCGAGCTATAGCCGAAAAACGTCCAGAATATGCGACCAGACACGAGTCCATAATCTTTCACCATGATAACGCTCGGCCTCATGTTGCTGTTCCGGTTAAAAACTATTTGGAAAATAGCGAATGGGAAGTTCTGGCTCACCCGCCTTATAGCCTAGACCTTGCCCCTTCCGACTACCGTTTGTTTCGATCGATGCAGAACGCTTTGACTGGAATACACTTCACTTCAGAACAGGGTATCAAAAATTGGCTAGATTCATTCTTGGTTTCAAAAGATGAACGCTTCTTCCGCGACGGAATCCATAAATTGCCAGAAAGATGGGAAAAAGTAGTGGCTAGCGATGGACAATACTTTCAATAATGTATTAATTCATTTTATCATTCAAATAAATGCGTTTTTCAAGCAAAAAACGGACCGAATTAAGTTGTACACCTAATACATTTAACATTTCTTATTGTATGTGAATGGAAAAAAATGTTTTAATTTAATGTTACATAATTTAAGTATAATTTTCTCCGATAAATAGTAAATTTAGAAGTAGCTTTCTTGATGCGCCACAAAAAATATAACATTGGGTGTTACAACTATCATAAAATAAACTTATGGAAAAATAAATATTTTACAAGATATTTTATATTTTATATTATAAAGTATCAGGATAAAATATAGAATATCTTGTAAAATATTCATTTTATGATAATCTCATTATAGTACACTTTTATATGCAATATAATTTGTAAAAAGGAACCATAATTCCATTAAAAAATTAAACGACGCTGAATCTAGCAGACAGAGTTGGCAGGCGAACGCCGCGGCCCAGGGACGAATAATAGAAGTGGGCCTCCAGAAAAAAAAATTTTTATAATGCAATTACAGCTTTCAAACTGGGAAAAGACATAACTCTTATATCATTAAATGATTTTTCGAACGATTTTCAAGCAAACGAAGTTATTAAACAATATTTATAAATGTTCATAAGCATTTCTTAAATAATAATAGCAGTAGCTCCCACACGCATTCGATTGAACGTACCAAAATTGGCTCAAATATTGTTTGAAAGATGCTTGGTACACCGGCATGTGAACCGCGAGAGAACGCCTTTATTAAACAATTTTTAAAAAATGTTAAAATTGTTGCTTACTTAAGAATTCAGCACACGCATTCGATTAGACGTACGAAAATTAGCTGAAATATTGTTTGGAAGATGCTTCGTGCATTGGAGTGTGAACCGCGAGGGAACGCCATTGTTAATAATTTTTTTAAAAATATTCATAACTGTTGCATACCTAAGAATTCAACAGCTTCCTCACGCATTCGATTGGACGTACGAAAATTGGCTCAAATATTGTTTGGAACATGCTTGGCGTTCCCTCGCGGTTCACACTCCAATGCACGAAGCATCTTCTAAACAATATTTCAGCCAATTTTTGTACGTCCAATCGAATGCGTGTGGGAGCTGCTGAATTCTTAAGCAAGCAACAATTTTAACATTTTTAAAAATTGTTTAACAAAGGCGTTCCCTCGCGGTTCACATGCCGGTGTACCAAGCATCTTTCAAACAATATCAGAGCCAATTTTGGTACGTTCAATCGAATGCGTGTGAAAGCTGCTGAATTCTTAGGTATGCAACAGTTATGAATATTTTTTAAAAAATTATTAACAATGGCGTTCCCTCGCGGTTCACATTCCAATGCACGAAGCATCTTCCAAACAATATTTCAGCTAATTTTCGTACGTCTAATCGAATGCGTGTGGGAGTTGCTGAATTCTTAAGCAAGCAACAATTTTAACATTTTTAAAAATTGTTTAACAAAGGCGTTCCCTCGCGGTTCACATGCCGGTGTACCAAGCATCTTTCAAACAATATCAGAGTCAATTTTGGTACGTTCAATCGAATGCGTGTGGGAACTACTGCTATTATTATTTAAGAAATGCTTATGAACATTTATAAGTATTGTTTAATAACTTCGTTTGCTTGAAAATCGTTCGAAAAATCATTTAATGATATAAGAGTTATGTTTTTTCCCAGTTTGAAAGATGTAATTCATTATAAAAATTTTTTTTTCCGGGGGCCCACTCTATTATTCGTCCCTGGGCCGCGGCGTTCGCCTGCCAACTCTGCCTGCTAGATTCAGCGTCGTAAAATTAAAACTGACTATAAAATCTAACTTTTAAAACAATAGCTTAATGGCATAATAATATTACCATCTTATGCTCTCTTGAAGTATTATAACTTTTGTCTAAAAGATTTTCTGAAAAAACTTTACTCTTTCAAGATATTTTAGTCTAAAATAGAATGGGACACTTTGTACATATATTAAGACTATTATATATTATGATAATTTAATGGTGAAATTAGTTTAAATAATTAATTTAAATATACCTTATAATCATCTATCTTCTTTTGCAAAGGAAAATCATTGCGGCCATTGAAGAAATGAAAATATCGGCTCTGGATCCCCTTTTTGTAGAGAGACGTGGCAATCATTTGTGCTACATAATTTTTTCCAGTTCCTGGAGTACCATGGAAACTCATGACTAGTGCTTTTGGTGAATTGTGGGTATAAAAATGCCCACGCAATGCATTTATGATTGTTTCATGAACAATTTGTTGACCATACAGATTGGCAGCAAATATATAATCTAGCCCTGTAATTTTATTATATATATATATTTACATAATATAACATTTTTTATATACAAAACAGCATAGTTAGAACAATTCTTTTATTGTGAAACTTCAAAATGCTAGAAGAAAAATAGAAAGATTTGTAATTAAACATACATATATATGGGACTATATGACATATATAGAAGAAAGGTAATTATACAGTTTATACTTCTCACTTTCGATTTTGATGAAAAAATACTCAATCGACGCGTTTTTTAAAGACAAACAACTTTTCTACTTGGAAAAATCGTCACTCTCTACTACGAAATAAGATATTAATTGACAAAGTTGATCACTATTAAGGTTAGGAAAACTGTCACACCGACGATAAATAGCGGCGTGCATATATTCTGTAGCCACATGCACATGCTCTATGTATATGCAAACAATGTGTGAATTAGAACTATATTTGAACATGGGTAACACAATATTATTGAAACATTAATATTCAAACATTTGCAAACGATGAACTGAGGGTGTGTATTTATAATGCATTGCTTATATTTCTATAAATATATCTATTAAACTTTTGCCTTACTAAATAAATGAGTCTATATAATAAATGCCTTACTAAATAAATGAGTCTATATTAATAGTAGACAAAGTTTTCAAATATACTAATAGTAGACTCATACATTTAGTAAGGCAAAGATTCAGTAGAACATTCTCCCTTGCATAGGGATCTTGCTAATCTTTTCGGTATTAATGATTTTTAATATATTGCAGACTTATTTATTTAGTAAGACAAAAGTTTAATAGATATATTCATAGAAATGTAAGCAATACATATAAATATATACATTATAATATACATATATACATTATAAATACATATATACATATATACATATATACATATACATATATACATTATAATATACATATATACATTATAAATACACACTTTTCACATTAGCGTACTTGTACATGTAGCCACAGAATATATATCTATTACATATTTGTTTTATTAAATAAATTAATCTACAATACAGTAAAAATCATCAATATCGAAAAGATTAGCAAGATCTTTACACAAGTGAGAATGTTCTATTAAATCTATTCGCCTTACTAAATATATGATCTATCTATATACTAAAATGGATACTGAAAAAATTAGCAAGACTCCTACGCAAAGTAGAACGTATGAATCGCACGCAAAACCAATGCTGAACATCATGCAAGATGTATTTCTCTTTTTTTTTTTATGTTATTTTTATCAAACCAGGAGGAGAGAGCTAAACCCCTCCCGAATCCCTCTTGACCGGGAGTTTCGCCTTCTGGACTCTCAGTTCATCGTTTGCAAATGTTTGAATGCTAATGTTTCAATAATGCTGTTACTCATGTATGTTCAAATATATTTCTAATTAACGCACTGTTTTTATATGCGCAAGTGGCTACGGAGCATATACACATCGCTATTTGTCATCGGTGTGACAGTTTTCCTAACCTCAATAGTGATCAACTTTGTCAATTAATATCTCGCTTCGCAGAGAGCGACGATTTTTCCAAATAGAAAAGTTGTTTGCTTTTAAAAAAATGCGTCGATTGAGTATTTTTTCGTCAAAATCGGAGGTGAGAAGTATAAACTGTATAATTACCCAACTACTATATATATATATATATATATATATATATATATATATTCAAAATTTAATTGGATTTTTATGAATAAACTACTACACAATGTGATATGAAATAGGTATATGGACTGTATCATATATAGGTGTAGCCATATATCAAAACAATGTATAGTGCAATCTCGTAACATAATTAAATTAATCGATGCACGTCTATCATGTTTAATAAATAAATAATTATTAGTACATTGACGAGTGCGGGTAGAAGAATATATGTTCATAACTTACTGTCTACATCGTGAAGAATA
>NW_022639657.1:106020-108005 GCF_010583005.1 Odontomachus brunneus | reverse complement strand
TATATATATATATATATATATATATATATATATATATATATTCAAAATTTAATTGGATTTTTATGAATAAACTACTACACAATGTGATATGAAATAGGTATATGGACTGTATCATATATAGGTGTAGCCATATATCAAAACAATGTATAGTGCAATCTCGTAACATAATTAAATTAATCGATGCACGTCTATCATGTTTAATAAATAAATAATTATTAGTACATTGACGAGTGCGGGTAGAAGAATATATGTTCATAACTTACTGTCTACATCGTGAAGAATATACTCGTCTGAACAACATTCTTGATACACACATTTGTAATTTTCATATACATAATAACCTAAACCACTTAAAGCACCGACTACGCCAAACGTTATAAACTCACATCGTATAAATATAACGAAAGTTAAGATAAACAGAAGTATGAAAATGTAACCTGCACACTTCATTTTTAACGAACACCGGCCATTTACGGCTGCGTTCTAAAATTCACTACTAGACTGCCAGTCTAATAGTGAATTTTGGCTGCCTTCTGAAATTCACTGCCAGTACTGAAAATCTATAGTTCATGTTACGTATACTATAGAATTTCAGCACTGGCAGTGAATTTCGGAACGCAGCCTTTAAAACGCAGCCATAAATGACTAGTGTTCGTTAAAAATGAAGAGTACTTTCCAGTTGCGTACACTGTGTTACACAAAACCAGTTTATTGGTTGCATATTATTTTACAAAATATTTTAGATAACATGTGACCAATAAACTGATTTTGTGTACGTGTGTGTCAAGGCTGCGTTCAGATTCCTTACCCGGGTACACTCTAATACAAGAAGTGCTATAGTATATGTGACATATACTATAGTGTTTCTAGTAACAGAGTGCACCTAGGTAGGGAATCTGAACGCACCCCAAGATGTGTTAAGCAATTGGAAAGCACCCGAAGTGTGCAGGTTATGGCTGCTGCACACAGGACGCGGTAATGCTTGCCGCGCGGCGGAAGTTCGCGCGACAACCAATCAATATGTTGCTTTTCCGTAAGAGCTAGAAGATTATTACGGAAAGCAACATCATTGACTAAGTTTACACGGCAGCTTAAAAGATTTAGTAACAACAGTATTTAATAAATTCTCGAATCCGATTGATATATTCTTTTAGATCTAGAAATATACTTCAATCAGATTCAAGAGTTTACTAACTACGGTAGTTATTAAATCGGTTTTAAGCTGCCATGTAAACTTATAGCGTGTTCGACTGGCCCTGGGTTAATCGCTCCGAGAGCAATTAATGACGTCATAAGTCTCTACTAGCCAATCATAAAACTTATAAGTACTTGTTCGACCAATAAACGTAAGCTGAATAACCTAGAGTGGGTTAAACCAGAGCCAGTCGAACATGCTATTAATCTATGACTAAGTTTACACGGCAGCTTAAAACCAGTTTAGTAACAATCGTATTTAGTAAACTCTCGCATCCGATTTCCCTTACAGAAATGTAATACTGATAAGTAATAATTTTTCGTCAGTACTTAATTTCTGGCGAATACTGATAATAAAATCACTATTAAATATTGATAGTAATCAAATACTATTAAATATTGATAGTAATCAAATACTATTAAATATTGATAGTAATCAAATGCTGAGAATTATGGTGCGAATATGAAAAATAAGAAAATCATAATATTTAAAAAAAATATATTTATAATTTCTAATTTTTTTATGCCTCATAAACTAGGGTGCGTTCGAAAACACTGAAAGTCCACGACGGAAAGTGGCTGTGGTGGATGGGCTTGGTGGGGTTAGTGGAGTTGGTATCGAGAGGAGTTTTCGAACAGTCATGGAAGAATGCTCAATGTGACATACTACATGTGTGTTGTGCCTACATATGTGTTGTACAAAATGGCTGATCGAAAGCGTATTTCGACATTAGCTATAATTGCTTCTCAGCAAAATAATAATAAATTAATAAATTTAGTAATTAATTAAT
>NW_022639657.1:100076-106010 GCF_010583005.1 Odontomachus brunneus | reverse complement strand
GACATTAGCTATAATTGCTTCTCAGCAAAATAATTAATAATAAATTAATAAATTTAGTAATTAATTAATTAATTTAGTAATTACTAATTTATAATTTAGTTATCTGGAAAGTTAATTGGCTATATATTTCTCGGTCCGAGAACTCGGATCGATTTCTAGCATCGTGGGCACCAGGCCTAAGGAAATTTATAAACTTATTTATTACTCCTTACCTTTAACATCGTATATATAGACATTTCCCTTGTCATCCTTTTGTCTATTTTTTTAAATATCCATGCATAAAATATGACGACCCGGGATTAAATTTTCCATTTTTTTTTCACAAATTGTTACTGATTCGTGATTTTTAACGTGCCTCGTATCTCGTAAGAAAATTTCAGAACCTATAAAATACAAAAAGCTTAATTAGCTTTATTTATATTTAAAGACAATATTCTGACTTATTAAAGACAATATACATCACTATAGAAATAAACCTAAACCTGGCTAACCTACACTGCTGTATTTAAATTTTTTATCTTACCGTGATGGCTAATGGTTGTACGAATGTTTCGAAGAACAAAAAACCATAAATAATTTAGTAATTTTATACTGTATTGCACTCTTTGCGCACTCTCCACCATCTCCACCGATTCACACCGCGCAAAAGAGAGTGGAGAAAAATCACACGAGTGGTCCACGGAGTACGGTTTTCGAACGGCCATGGTCGCATGGTCAGTGTGCCCACTAGGGGTTTTCGAACGATCTGAGTATGACAAAATACACACGGGTGATGTTTTCGAACGCACCCCTACTAGGTAGTATCGAAGAGGTAAGCGGACAAAATCTATAAAAAAGAGGGGACAGCGTTCCAAGTTGGCAACGTTCAAAAATTCCTAAGATCCATAAATTCATTTCTTAAGGTTAATATCATTGGATGTTTCCCAATTGTTTAACACATCTTGACACATACGTACGCAAAACCAATTTATTGGTCACATATTATCTAAAATATCTTGTAAGATAATATGCAACCAATAAGCTGGTTTTATATAACACAGTGTACGCAACTGGAAAGCACCCATTGTCGGACGGGAGAATAAAGAGGCGTAGAATTGTGACAGGTTATATATCACGGTGTCAAAACCTTTGACTATATAACCATGGACTGCTAGCGGCGATTCTAATGGCTCCTGCACACAGGGCGCAGTAATGCTTGCTTCCGCGCGGCGGAAGTCCGCCAATCAATATGTTGTTTTTTCGTAAGAGCTAGAAGGTTATTACAGAAAGCAGCATATTGATTGGCTGTCGTGCGAACTTCTGTCGCGCTGCAAGTATTACCGCGTTCTGTGTGCAGGAGCCATAAGTGTCTGTCAAACGGGAGCGTCCCGATTGACCACGATACGATTGGACACAACCAACCGATGAAAAGAATTATCTAGTGAATTACTAGGTCGAACCAATCATTACAATCTGTGTCTAATCGTATTGTAGTCAATCGGGTCCCACCCTCTGTCAACATCTGTAGCGTCGCCAGGATCAAACAACGGCAAAAGAAGAAACTGAGTAGAGCAAAACAGAGGGTGTTTCCGATAATACTTATTGAGTCATTTCCCTAGAATAGGAATAAGTTACAGACATCACCATCTACTACTATTATGTGATTCATGACAACCCAAAGCTATCTAATGCTGGAGAGTTCAGTTTGTAAGAAATTAGAATAAGTAGCGCCATCTAACGTTGTTAGATCAAAGCCTTTTGTCGTAGCGAGAGCTGAGGTTCCCTCTCCTTCGCGCCGATAGTTCAAATAGGTAGTTAGAGACGAAGGCCGGAGAGTCCAGAGGCAGTCGAGAAAGAGACCAGCGAGAGATCAGGAGAAGATCGGAGAGAGTCTCGCGTAGCGAAAAGAGCTAAGAGCTCCGGGTTTTGTGGGCCGGTTAGGGTCAAGGGATAAACCCATTTAGTTTAAGCGAATTAACGCTGTGGGTACGGAAGTAGTTCGCGTATCTGTTCAGATTTAGTCTGGTTGAAACGTTAGTAGAATAACGATAGTGAGGACAGTATTATTTGTGTTTTATTAGTGCGACCGTGAAGCACGGATCGGGCACGTGCGTGTGTGTACGAGTTAAGATAGACTTCTCATGTATGACTTGGCGAAACAAGTGTAAGGAACAAAGGATCTGTACGTTATAATAAACATTTATTAATTGTTCTCATCATTAGTCATTAATCACGTTCCGTCACCTGCACCGTGAAATAAGTTGCCTAGTACGTGATAGCAGGGCTGCTATCCGCGACTTATTTTACACCTAAAACAATAAAGATTCAAGGAGCGCGTATTCAAACGTTAACGGAAAGAAACGGATACGCCGAAAGGGCAACCAAGACCCTTACAGCCTTTTCAGAAGTGGGATAGTGACTAAATACGGGCCTTATGGCAATTATTGATTAATGAGACAATTCGTGTAAAGTAATCGGGATTAACATTGATTAGTAACAGTTGGGAGTTGATCCAGCTTACCCGTGTAAATCTGTTTGACCTTTGAAGGACAAGTGCACACGTGAACAGGTAGTGTTGTGTCAGTGTCGAGCCACGTAGATCGCCAAACAAAGACACGCCGATAAGCATCGATAATCAAGGACAATCGGGACAGTTGCTGAAAACATGGAAAGACGTGCGTTAGATGCCATGACATTGGAACAGCTCAAGGCTGAAGCAAGTAAATACCAGCTGAGGACTTCGGAAGATCGACTTCTGCTGATAGATGCGCTCATGAGTCATTGGGAGACTAATAGCCCAATGGTAGATATGATACCGAGACAAAGGAGAACTAGCACCAGTGCGTTAACGGAGGCGCGTCCTAGAGCGAGTAGTCAAGGTACTCCTACGGTAAAGGAATCGCAGTCAGTCACATCGGCAAAAATGATTAACATATCAGAATTAGAAAACGTACTCACGAAGATGATGTCAGTGGTCACCAGTTGTACGCAGAATCAACAGCACTTCATGGAGCAACAACGAGTAGCGATGCAACAGCAGCAACAAGTGCTCTCACAGATATCCAATGCTCTCGTCCATGGGCCGAGTAGAGCAGGGGGTTCGCCAGTTGGGGAAACCTCTTCCTCGAGTGTCAGTGGGTTAGCCGAGACAGTTCCGGAACATCCTTCAGGGCTTGTTCAGCAGACGGTTACGAGGGTGCAACCGCAACCAGGGTCCACTCCGTCAGCCGGCATATTATCTCTGCTGTCGTCACAGGTGCCAGAGTTCGGAGGAACCGAGTCGGAGAACGTCCACGTATGGGTTCAACGTGTCAATCAAGTATCTAATATTCACAATATACCGGACAATTTAATTCTGTTAGTCGCAACATCTAAGTTGATTAAAGACGCTAAAAGGTGGTTTGATTTTCAATCAGGATCGATCTTAGAATCGTGGTCAAATTTAAGTACAAGTTTGATTAGAATTTTCGATAAACGTATTCCATTTCATGTAACGATGCAGAAAATTGAGGCACGTAAATGGCAACATAATAAAGAAACGTTCGATCAGTATGCGATTGATAAATTGGCAATAATGCATAGATTAAACTTACCTATTGCTGACATAATCAACTTGCTAATCAGTGGAATTACCATAAGTTCGTTGAGCGCGACAGCTCTTACATTAGAATTAAGTTCCGTAGATGAATTCTTAGTTAGAATGCGAGTCATTACCGGTGGGATGACATTTTCAGACAGAAATGTCGCTCCGATTAGAACGGGAAATATTAGAGACGTTAGTTGTCGAATATGTAATAGACGCGGACATGTAACAAAAAATTGTAGATATAACGAGTCAAGGGTAAATGACTTTACTTGTTTTTATTGTAAACAGTCAGGGCACTTGAAGAAAGACTGTCCTAGACTTCGTCGGAGGGAACAACTTCCGGTAGTGCGCTCAGGATCGGTCGTCGCACAGGCGGATAATAAATGTACTTTCGCGTCACGAGAAGCACCGCACACTATTAGTCTAGTTTTAGGACAAGAGTCACAAAGTAATCAGACTAAAAGTCACTTAGTGAAGATAGTCGAATTAAATAGGAGCAAATGTGTTCTTCATGCGTTAATGGACACGGGAAGTCCGATTTCGATTATAACTTTCAAGTTATACAAGAGATTTTTCAGATTAGCGAATCATAAATTGCAACCTCCAGAAAATCAGTTCAGATCAATAAATGGACAGATGATTAGATTCATAGGCATGGTTGAGTCGACCATGAAAGTGGAAAATCTTAGTAATCAGGTAATAAAGCTCACCTTTTATGTACTCGATGTTCCTGCTTTGGGAGCCGATATGATATTAGGTCGAGATGTATTGATGCGAGAGGAAACGGCAGTTATTTTTCCTTCAAGAATAACTGATGGTACAGCATTGAATAAAATGTTTCTCAGAGAATTACCGAAACCTGAAATAATTGAGGAAACAATAGGATTAGATAAAGTATTGGATAATATATCTATCGATTTTGAGGAAGAGATTCGATCTCGTTTCAGTTAATTTTAGATGTTAGTAATAGCGATATACCTTTAGAAGAAGATGATTATTCGGTACAGGTTAATCTCAAGGATCATTCCACGTACGCGTATGCTCCGCGGAAGTTCGCATTAGCCGAGAGACAGAGTATTCGGCAAATAACAGATGATTTGTTGCACCGTGGAATCATTAAACCAAGCATTTCACCTTACTGCGCAAGGGTAGTGCCTATTAAGAAAAAGAACAATACAATTAGGTTGTGCGTAGACCTAAGACCTTTGAATGAACGTGTAGTTAAACAGAAATATCCTTTTCCGATAGTAGAAGATTGCTTAGCAAAATTAGCCGATAAGAAAGTATTCACCTTACTAGATTTGCGAGATGGTTTTCATCAAATCCGCGTACATCCGGATCACACGAAGTTCTTCGCGTTTGCAACTCCAGACGGACAGTTCGAATACACGCGTTTACCATTTGGATATTGCGAAGCGCCTGCAGAATTTCAGAAACGAATAGTTCAGGTATTACAACCGCTAATCAGACAAGACAAAATAGTAGTATATATAGATGATATTCTTATAGCGTCAACCTCAGTAAAGCAACATTTTCAAACGTTGCAGGAAGTATTGGTTATTTTGAAGCGTTTCGGACTAGAAGTAAATTATAAGAAAAGCCAGTTTATGAAATTGAGTGTAGAATTCCTAGGCTATATAGTTTCAGCGGAAGGTATCACTTTAAGCGATCGGCATACTCAAGCCATACATAATTATTCTTTACCTACTAACGTACATGAAGTACAACGATTTTTAGGCTTGGCTAATTATTTTAGAAAGTTCATAGACAGCTATGCAAGAAAGGCTAAACCTTTGTCAGATCTGTTAAAGAAATCTAATAATTTCGTGATAAATGAGGAAGTTAAGCAAGCTTTTAGTAATTTAAAAAAAGAACTTACGTCATATCCAGTTCTAAGACATTTCAATCCTGCGGCAGAAACAGAGCTGCACACAGATGCCAGTTCACATGGGTTAGGAGCAATCCTCCTGCAAAGGCAAGAAAAAAATCTATGGGCTCCGGTGGCATACTATAGTCAAGTAACCAACGCGGCCGAAGCCAAATATCATAGCTTTGAGCTAGAAATGTTAGCGATAGTAAAAGCCATTCAGCGTTTTCACATTTATCTATATGGGTTAACTTTTAAAGTAATAACCGATTGTAATGCGATAGTTTACGCGATTAATAAAGCCAATCTTAATCCAAGAATAGCTCGTTGGACGTTACAGTTGCAAAATTATTCATTCATTATGGCTCATCGTGCAAGCGATAGAATGCAGCACGTAGACGCATTAAGTAGACACATAGCGTATGTAGAATCATTTCCTCTGGAACGTCAATTAGAATTCAAGCAATTACAAGATCCATATTTAAAACAACTTGCGGAATCT
>NW_022639657.1:97638-100066 GCF_010583005.1 Odontomachus brunneus | reverse complement strand
AGAGACCAGCGAGAGATCAGGAGAAGATCGGAGAGAGTCTCGCGTAGCGAAAAGAGCTAAGAGCTCCGGGTTTTGTGGGCCGGTTAGGGTCAAGGGATAAACCCATTTAGTTTAAGCGAATTAACGCTGTGGGTACGGAAGTAGTTCGCGTATCTGTTCAGATTTAGTCTGGTTGAAACGTTAGTAGAATAACGATAGTGAGGACAGTATTATTTGTGTTTTATTAGTGCGACCGTGAAGCACGGATCGGGCACGTGCGTGTGTGTACGAGTTAAGATAGACTTCTCATGTATGACTTGGCGAAACAAGTGTAAGGAACAAAGGATCTGTACGTTATAATAAACATTTATTAATTGTTCTCATCATTAGTCATTAATCACGTTCCGTCACCTGCACCGTGAAATAAGTTGCCTAGTACGTGATAGCAGGGCTGCTATCCGCGACTTATTTTACACCTAAAACAATAAAGATTCAAGGAGCGCGTATTCAAACGTTAACGGAAAGAAACGGATACGCCGAAAGGGCAACCAAGACCCTTACAAGTTTGAACAGCGTTCGAATATAGACGTTTTTGATTTTGCTCTCCTTACTTTGTTTTTCATTATGTTGCTTTATATCTGCCTCCTTTTTCATAGAGAGATCTGCATTTTATTTTTACATCTACTCTGCAGTTTCTTTGTTTTTACATTTAATTAATTTAATTATTAATTAATTTAATTAATTTCTCTCGGATAATAGATACTGAGGAAGATGTCGTGCCCTTACCAACGAGTGAATTTGAAAATCAACCAACCACTCATTCGGATATCGATTTGTCGACGAACCAGGCTACTAATTGGACTACGAATTTGGATACTTCGAAGAAAATTAAAAACCATTGGCCTACACATTCAAATGTTGATTTGTCTTTGACTAAGACGGGTAGGAAGTCTCTAAATTCAAAGACTAGCAAACAAATAAAACTTCATAAACTTTCACCGTATAAGTCGGTAAGCAAATTCTGTTAATCTTAGAAAGCGGAAAAGACCAAATCTGTTTCTGATATGGATGATAAAGACTTATTAGCTCTTTCTTCTGAATTATCTATTATTACAAAAGAAATGCCATCAGTTTCTGACCTTGGAAAATCACAGCCGGATCACGTGATTTCGGATCACATTATTTCTGCTATTGGAGCTAAATATAAATCAGAAAGCATTAGACCATTTTTATCGAACATGTTTTGATGAATGACCTTAACGATTTTTTGGGGGATAGTGAGATCTTGTGGTGTCCTTAAGATTGCAAAAAAACTTTATCCGTTTGCCTCAGCTTTCCTTAAATCTGCTTCTGACTTTCGTAAAAATGGGAAAAATAGATTTTCAATTAATTTTCATAATTTTTTGGGTGCTAATAATTTTATTGATTTGGTTTGGGCTAATCGATTTAGAATCTTAGATAAAGAGATGTGTTTTGCTTATGCTCCTTCTTATAAAATATTTAAACAGATTGTTTTGAGAAAAATAGATGATCCTGATTTTATTAAACTTAATTTGGTTCCACATCCTGGCTTCTCGAATTCTTGGTTCCAACCTGTCAAAGTTGAGAGATTGAAAAAAAGGGTGCATAACTCTAATACAGGCTTAATTGAGTATTTAAATACGAGTTTTTATACTGCTACATTTAACTATACAGGTACCCCTGATAAGGCTATTCTTTTGGGGAAAAATATTAATTTATCGCCTTTTACGCCTCAAGTCAGAAGATGCACTAATTGCCAAATATTTGGACACTCTAAGAGATTCTGTAAGATTTCGCAGACTAATCTTACCTGCGAATTCTGTGGAAGTCATGATCACGCAGAGGGAGTCTGCCAGCAGGAAACTCCTTGTTGTATTAATTATAAGAGGGAGGGATTTTCAGACACGATCCATAGAGTTTCTGATGCCAATTGCCCTGTTTTTGTTTTTCATAAAAATGTCAGGAAAGCTATGTCTTCTTTGGCACTTAGCTTTAAAAACGCGGTTCAGCACATTAAGGCAAACGGCTTGTCTTTTGACTCTTCACATAAATATACTTTTCCTACCTTACAAGATTTTTTGCCTGCGGGTTCTAGCCCCAGTTTTGCCGATTTTGTGAGATCTTCGTCCAGAACTTTTAATAGATATAGGCCGGTATTCATAGTCAGATCTTATATTTAAAATCAACTTAAGTACTGTCTTAAGATGTCATAAACAAATCACAGAGCCGTATTCGCATCTTAAGACATTACTTAAGATGATCTTGAAATAAGATTCGACTATGAATACCGGCCATAGTCTCTCTAAGCCTGGGTTTGGTGCTGCGATCTCTTCTGCTCCTAATCTTGCTTCGATTTCTACAGGTGTTCCTGCATCTATTTCATCCCTTATAGAAATATCATACTAAGAATCATTGATAATTACTTATT
>NW_022639657.1:97159-97519 GCF_010583005.1 Odontomachus brunneus | reverse complement strand
TCATTGATTAATTACTTATTTTCAGTATTAAAAGTACAGTATTTAGTAATATTCTGTGATTCAAATACAGCTTTTAGTATTCAAGTATTTCAATATTTAATGTTACAAATCCTACCTTATAATTAATTACAATACTTAAATATTGATACGTAATATTTTGTCCAGTGATAAAATACTTACGCAGAACATTGTCAATATTTAAATACTAATATATAATACTTTGCTAAGTGATGAAATACTTACGCAAAGTACTGTTAAGATTAAAAGTATTAACCCCGACAGCATACAATATTAGTAAGTTATTAGATAAATATTTATAAATATTTATTTTGAATTACTTTTTTAAAATATTATATATCT
>NW_022639657.1:95576-96816 GCF_010583005.1 Odontomachus brunneus | reverse complement strand
AAATAAGGAGCAAGCACGGATATTTTAGTGCTATTAAATACTAATATTACTTTTATATAATATTAATATGATAGTGGGAAGATAATTATGTCCAGTATGTCAAACGCACGTATCGAAATTTTTCTTCGATTAATATACGCGGCGAATCTACCTTTCATACTTAGACCGATCCTTGAGTCTCAATTATATATATATATATATATATATATATATATATATATATATTGTGACGTGGCAGCCGTGGAGGCGCCCGTCACAAAGTAATAAGGACCGATTTCGCGAATATTTCCGCCGCCGCGACCGGGCCCGCGTCCTGTTTCGCGTACGCCGGCTTCCGCCGCCAGTTAAACATTTCAAAAAGTTCGTGGAGCACATAGAGAGGTCATCTCGCCCCGAGTTCTGTGTCCCAGGCTCCCCTTTTGGCCGACCCGCAAAGAGGAGAGAAGCCAGGAACGCCGTGGAACGAAAGAACACCGCCTACACCGGGAGCGGTGCACTTGGACACGGTGCATTTGGACACAGCCAATCACAGCACCGTGTGATTAGAGACATTTGTAGGGTCCCTTGGAACAGCGACTTGTGATTGGATTGTGTCCAATTGCCCCGTGTCCAACTGATATACACCCCCTACACCACCACCGCTACCGTTCAGGTGATTGCGCTCCTGATCTAAGTAACGATTTTCTTTTCCGCCGATTCCCAGAATCGTTCTCGAAAATTCGATCGCTATCGAACAGAGAACATTCTGGAATCGTCTATCGCGTGTCGAAATATTCGATCGCTCACGAATATTCGGCAACGCGATAATTGTCACCGTCACGCCGAGAGCCAGAGCTGTCGCACTGTTTACATTTTCAGCTTGACGTTTCTCGAGGGGCCAGGGGGGCCCACTCAGCTGAGACGGGAAACAATACCGCTGGATCAAGGCCACGAAATACGCCGGCGAGAAGAAAAGTCGCGAATAATAATAATCACGGCTACCGAACTTTCGAGACCACGAAAAGATTGAGCGCAGGCGAGAGGGAAGGCGAAGGCGGAGGAGCGGATCAGCGATCGACAGGACGAGGAAGATCGGAGCGATCAATTCCTTACCGGTTGCCGTCGCGACATCTCGATTTGAGAAGCTTTTCGCGGTATCGACTGGAGATCTACCGAGTCGTTGATGAGATCGAGAGAGAGCGATCGTGCGAGAGAGAAAGAGAGAGAGAGCGGGAGTGCGCGCGTGGGAGAGCGATTCCGT
>NW_022639657.1:93323-95566 GCF_010583005.1 Odontomachus brunneus | reverse complement strand
GAGGCACGTTTTGGTAGGCCAATCGTCGAAAATGTCGATAAAATCATGGAAATCGTCGAGTCGGACCGGCATGTGAGCACTTATTCCATTGCCCAGGAACTGAAGGTTAGCCAGAAAACCGTTTGGAACCATTTGCATAACAATATATAACTTGCATATTTTTCGGACTCCCCTGATTGATTATCAATGTTGGAGTCAAAATAAATATTTTTACTAAAAGAGCTGCAAAAAAATATAATAAATAAAATTCTAAAAAGGTCTTATTATACTCACAGGGCTATGTTCAGAAATCCAACTCGATGGATAGAGTTATTTTAATAAACCAATCATGATAAATAAATCTTAGTTCTTTTTACCCTGATTGGCTAATTAAATGTTACTCTACTCACCGAGTAAGGTTTCTGAACGCAGCCCAGCATGTTCGGCTCTGGGTTAACCCACTAGGTTATTCAGTCTACGTTTATTGGTCGAACAAGTATTTATAAGTTTTATGATTGACTAGTAGAGACGTCATTAATCGCTCTCGGAGCGATTAACCCAGGGCCAGTCGAACACGCTAATAATTACCCGAAAAAGAACCAGGAGTATTGAAATACTAGATAGTACACCGATCATGCCTGACGGTACTTTCACAGCAGTGCTTGAGATCGATATTTCGGCCAAATACATGATTTTTTAATATTTAACTAAAATTATCTGGATGACTCACAAACCTTTTTAATAATACTTTGTAACTCTTCATATGAAATACAAACGATACTATACCGAATCTTTATTTAATTTACCTCCGGTCATTATTTCCGGCTCAATACATGGTTCAAAAAAGAACAATTAATTACAAGTAGAATGACTCACAAATCTTTTCATTTGCACTTCAAAACTCTTCATACGAACGATTTAAAAGAATAGTTTTCCAACCGGAGTTTTTTTCCGGTCAAGTACATATGAATGTCCGATCTTATATTTAAGATCATCTTAAGTACTGTCTTAAGATGTCATAAACCAATCACAGAGCCGTATTCGCATCTTAAGATATTGGCTGCGTTCAGCAGAGAAAACTGCTTTGCAACTGTGTAAAATTCGTGAATCTGGGGGTCGATTGTGTATCTCGAAACGAAGTGAAAATTACAAAAGTGAACAAATTCACTAGGCATTGACCAATGAAGTTACAAATATTCTAGTAAATTTGCTCACTTTTGTCATTTTCACTCTGTTTTGAGATACACAATCGACTCCCTGATTGGTACATACTCTTGAATTCAACCAAAATTAAGAGCATACTCCAATCAGATTCACGAATTTTACAACAGTTGCAAAGTAGCTTTCTCTGCTGAACGCAGCCATTGCTTAATGGCTCCTGCACATAGGACGCGGTAATACTTGTCGCGCGGCAGAAGTTCGCGCGACAGCCAATCAATATGCTGCTTTCCGTAATAACCTTCTAGCTCTTACGGAAAAACAACATATTGACTGGCTGTCGCGTGGCAAGCATTACCGCGTCCTGTGTGCAGAAGCCATAAGACGGTCTTGAAATAAGATTCGACTATGAATACCGGCTTTAATCCGAATGTACGGGGTGCTTAAAACGTTTATGGCCGGTCCTGCGAGGAATAGCTTGCGTTGTAATCGGCGATCAGATAGATTATTGTTTGTGTTCGCAAAGTGCGGTACTATGACGTGCCTGATGACTTGCATTGGGACACATGCGGACGGTGATAGCTCGCGATGAACGTGGCGATAATCTCGCTAGCATGAACGAATGACGCATAGCGTGCAACATCACGAAACTATCGTCGTGACAATGTGTATGTTATGTTTTCGTTACTTATCTCTTTTTCTTCTTGCTCCTTTTGTCTCGCAAGTTTGTGAAGAAAAGATGCTGTGGTAATGATGGCATTATGGACGAACATTGCTGTAGAAAACCATACTGAGTGTTTCTTACCGGCAGCCCGATTAATAGAAATAGAATACAACGCGACTTGCTTCCAGTTCGCTGACCACACGGTGACAGCGGCGGGACTTTGATGGACTAAAAGACGATCAACAAATTTTCGGTTAGTCACTATTGGTTACTGCTTGCTTGTTTCCTAGAGATTGATGTTTGAGATTGGGAAGCGTTATAGAAATTATTACATTCGCAATTTAAGGCGTTTTTTGGCGATCGTTTGATAAATATAGCAATTTATCATGGAACAAATTTACATTTGATATATATATATATATATATATATATATATATATAT
>NW_022639657.1:91103-93076 GCF_010583005.1 Odontomachus brunneus | reverse complement strand
GAGAGAGAGAGAGAGAGAGAGAGAGAGAGAGAGAGAGAGAGAGAGAGAACGTGTCGGCGAAAAACGAGAGAAAGAGCGTGCCAGCGGGAACGAGAGAGAGACGGCGGTCGGGAGAGAGCAAGCGAGAACGAGCGAGCGAGAGCGCCGACGGAACCGAGGCAGAGGACACACCCGAGAAGGACCGCGACACCGACGTCACCCCGAAGGGCGAGCCATCGGAAATTGTAAGGCCTCCTATCTGCTCATATTATCGGTCTGTCATATCGTCTCGTCCGTGGAGCGGCCGCGAAATCGCGAAACCTAGGGACCGGCCCTAGGCTCCCTGCCGACTCGCATATTGTCACGGACGGCGCACGATTCCGTGTATCGTCGTCGCTTTCGATTTGGTGTACCGCGTCCGACCTTGGGGCGGGGAGACCCGCCCGAATAAAATTCGTTTACAATCGAACTACGACTCCTCGATTACTTCCTACCACCCTCCGGACGAACCCATCACGTCTCCGACTCCAGAATTCCCTGGAGCTACCGGTCGCGTACGGCTCCGGACACAATCTATCTATCGGTGGTTTCCGGTAAAGTCTATCTGCTCGCGACCCTTCTTTGTGCGGTGGTGCGGCCGTTTCCGCACCTGGCGCCCAACTTCTCGCGTTTGGAGAATCGCGTGTCGGGAGCCGGCGGAAATTTGCCGGCGGATTAACGGCGTCTCGATAAATACGTCGCAAATTTTTGGCGCCCAACGTGGGGCCTATTTTCTTATTTTTTTTTTTACCAACGGGATAAAGATCAGTGTCCGTCGGGGAGTAATACGAAACGCGAGACCGTCGGTGACGTGCACCCTCGCGGCTGCTCTGTGTCTATTAGTGGTGTCCGTGTGCTCATGATGTCTGTGTCCCTTCGGCACGAAAATAAGTGTGTCTCAGTGTTGTCGGTGCGACCACTTTCTGGGAGTAATTTTGTGTCGTGGAAATTTAAAAATTTTTTGGGTGCCGGAAGTGCCTCGCCCGAGTGTGAATCGTGCGGAAATCATAAGTGTCGCCTCAACACCGCCTATATTTGATAGTGACAGTGGCCGGTATCGATTCAATTATTTTTTTGTTCTCTTGAATTCAGTACTTTCGCGAGCCGGTCAAGAAAAAATTTTTTTTTTGCCATTGTCCGCTCTCTCTGCCGTGTCAACGAGTGTTTATTCGGCTATTTCGTGAAGCAGGGTGAGCAGTGCGGCTTTCGAGGGAGAGGCAGGATAGTAGTGTGCGGACTGCGAGCGGTTCTTGCGCGATTTCTTGCGCGACTTCTTGCGACGGGATCACGTAACGGGTGTCCCGCTAGAGTTAGACTTCACAAATAGCGGAATTGGTGGTGAGCGGCGTTCGTGGACGAATTTAGTCGCGAGATTCGCGTATCGCGAGGGCGTCGGGGATGTCGGAAAAACGCGATCCCGACTTGTGGATTCTGGAGCTGTCCATCGAGCAGCTCCAAGATCAAGTCGCAGCGAGAGGCTTGCAAGCGGCAGGCACCGCGGCAGCTTTCCGGGGTCAAATTTTGCGGTATGAGCGAGCGGGGCGTCGTCTGGTTCCGCCGCCCTCCCCCGGTGAACGCGAGCGAGCAAGCGGAGCCCGAGCCTCCGCTGGGGAAGGAATCGGCGGACGGGGCGCGCGGCTTGGCGGAGCGGAGACTATCGGGTCAAGTAGACCTTGACCACCCGCTACCGGACCCCCGCTTACAGGGGTCGCTACCATTAAAGCCTGAGTCCTCCACCAAGCCGTCGGTCGCTCCCCCGTCCACCGCGAGAGTCATGCCGCCCCTGCGAGTGCCCCTGACGCGCGACGAATGTCCGCCCGCCTTCGAGCCGCAGATAGCGTACCCGCCACCTCTGGTGGATTTCCGACCGCGATACCACGAGCGACCGTTATCGGCCAGCGACGCATATAACACCATGCGTCGCTGGAATTTGAGCTTCTCGGGGGCGCGGGGAT
>NW_022639657.1:87672-90912 GCF_010583005.1 Odontomachus brunneus | reverse complement strand
TGAAGTAAAAAGTTCTGAGCGTTTTCCGCTAGATGTCTTTAGTGAGCCATATCTCACGATGTATACATCGCATCGGGTCATACTATACGGCGATTTAAAGGTGACATTACGCTTCAAAAAAAGTTCTGTGACAGTTTTGTGTTTGGTCAAGCCAGTTGTGTGTTACAACGTTCCAAAATGGAGGTAAAAAAAGAGAAAATTCGATACATTCCTTAGTACCACTACGACCAAGGTGAAAAGGCGGAGCAAGCGGCCAAAAAAATTTGTGCTGTTTATGGACCCAATACAGTATCGAATGCAACAGCAAAGCGGTGGTTCCAACGATTCCGTTCTGGTAATATGGACGTCGAAGATGAGGCACGTTTTGGTAGGCCAATCGTCGAAAATGTCGATAAAATCATGGAAATCGTCGAGTCGGACCGGCATGTGAGCACTTATTCCATTGCCCAGGAACTGAAGGTTAGCCAGAAAACCGTTTGGAACCATTTGCATAACAATATATAACTTGCATATTTTTCGGACTCCCCTGATTGATTATCAATGTTGGAGTCAAAATAAATATTTTTACTAAAAGAGCTGCAAAAAAATATAATAAATAAAATTCTAAAAAGGTCTTATTATACTCACAGGGCTATGTTCAGAAATCCAACTCGATGGATAGAGTTATTTTAATAAACCAATCATGATAAATAAATCTTAGTTCTTTTTACCCTGATTGGCTAATTAAATGTTACTCTACTCACCGAGTAAGGTTTCTGAACGCAGCCCAGCATGTTCGGCTCTGGGTTAACCCACTAGGTTATTCAGTCTACGTTTATTGGTCGAACAAGTATTTATAAGTTTTATGATTGACTAGTAGAGACGTCATTAATCGCTCTCGGAGCGATTAACCCAGGGCCAGTCGAACACGCTAATAATTACCCGAAAAAGAACCAGGAGTATTGAAATACTAGATAGTACACCGATCATGCCTGACGGTACTTTCACAGCAGTGCTTGAGATCGATATTTCGGCCAAATACATGATTTTTTAATATTTAACTAAAATTATCTGGATGACTCACAAACCTTTTTAATAATACTTTGTAACTCTTCATATGAAATACAAACGATACTATACCGAATCTTTATTTAATTTACCTCCGGTCATTATTTCCGGCTCAATACATGGTTCAAAAAAGAACAATTAATTACAAGTAGAATGACTCACAAATCTTTTCATTTGCACTTCAAAACTCTTCATACGAACGATTTAAAAGAATAGTTTTCCAACCGGAGTTTTTTTCCGGTCAAGTACATATGAATGTCCGATCTTATATTTAAGATCATCTTAAGTACTGTCTTAAGATGTCATAAACCAATCACAGAGCCGTATTCGCATCTTAAGATATTGGCTGCGTTCAGCAGAGAAAACTGCTTTGCAACTGTGTAAAATTCGTGAATCTGGGGGTCGATTGTGTATCTCGAAACGAAGTGAAAATTACAAAAGTGAACAAATTCACTAGGCATTGACCAATGAAGTTACAAATATTCTAGTAAATTTGCTCACTTTTGTCATTTTCACTCTGTTTTGAGATACACAATCGACTCCCTGATTGGTACATACTCTTGAATTCAACCAAAATTAAGAGCATACTCCAATCAGATTCACGAATTTTACAACAGTTGCAAAGTAGCTTTCTCTGCTGAACGCAGCCATTGCTTAATGGCTCCTGCACATAGGACGCGGTAATACTTGTCGCGCGGCAGAAGTTCGCGCGACAGCCAATCAATATGCTGCTTTCCGTAATAACCTTCTAGCTCTTACGGAAAAACAACATATTGACTGGCTGTCGCGTGGCAAGCATTACCGCGTCCTGTGTGCAGAAGCCATAAGACGGTCTTGAAATAAGATTCGACTATGAATACCGGCTTTAATCCGAATGTACGGGGTGCTTAAAACGTTTATGGCCGGTCCTGCGAGGAATAGCTTGCGTTGTAATCGGCGATCAGATAGATTATTGTTTGTGTTCGCAAAGTGCGGTACTATGACGTGCCTGATGACTTGCATTGGGACACATGCGGACGGTGATAGCTCGCGATGAACGTGGCGATAATCTCGCTAGCATGAACGAATGACGCATAGCGTGCAACATCACGAAACTATCGTCGTGACAATGTGTATGTTATGTTTTCGTTACTTATCTCTTTTTCTTCTTGCTCCTTTTGTCTCGCAAGTTTGTGAAGAAAAGATGCTGTGGTAATGATGGCATTATGGACGAACATTGCTGTAGAAAACCATACTGAGTGTTTCTTACCGGCAGCCCGATTAATAGAAATAGAATACAACGCGACTTGCTTCCAGTTCGCTGACCACACGGTGACAGCGGCGGGACTTTGATGGACTAAAAGACGATCAACAAATTTTCGGTTAGTCACTATTGGTTACTGCTTGCTTGTTTCCTAGAGATTGATGTTTGAGATTGGGAAGCGTTATAGAAATTATTACATTCGCAATTTAAGGCGTTTTTTGGCGATCGTTTGATAAATATAGCAATTTATCATGGAACAAATTTACATTTGATATATATATATATATATATATATATATATATATATATGTATAAAATAATCATATAACATAAATGTTTAAAATATGTCCGTAAGATATTCAAATATCTCTAGGATGCTTCTGTATTTTAGACATTTATACTATATAGATATTTAGGTTGCATTCCAAAATGTCCTTTTTGAGGAAATTTTATTCAATACTTTATAGTATATGTATTATGAACTATAGATATTGAATAAAATTTTCCTCAAAAAGGATGTTTTGGGATGCAAATTTAATACATATATTAAATTTTTTATATAAACTAGTTCAAAGACATCGTTTATACCAAATGATCACCTGCAAAATTGCCTTTAATCTCATACATTTCTTAAATGTATGCAAGTCACATCAATTTATAATTTCATTCAAAGAACTTTGTTGTTCAATAAATTATAAGAAAGTTGTGAGTTTTTCTGATGCGTATGATTGTAATATTTGTGGTAATATTTGTGGTAATAAAATGCATTAGCTTATTTTAATATTCTCTATATTTAAAGTGAGATTATATATTCATATTTATACTTAAAAATAAAAAGTAACAAATAAATAGTAGAAATAAAGTGTATCTCAAACAAACAGATACAGAAATTAGTTCTTAAATATATTTATGTAACATATATATATATATATATATATATATATATATAT
>NW_022639657.1:87297-87560 GCF_010583005.1 Odontomachus brunneus | reverse complement strand
GAAATTGTAAGGCCTCCTATCTGCTCATATTATCGGTCTGTCATATCGTCTCGTCCGTGGAGCGGCCGCGAAATCGCGAAACCTAGGGACCGGCCCTAGGCTCCCTGCCGACTCGCATATTGTCACGGACGGCGCACGATTCCGTGTATCGTCGTCGCTTTCGATTTGGTGTACCGCGTCCGACCTTGGGGCGGGGAGACCCGCCCGAATAAAATTCGTTTACAATCGAACTACGACTCCTCGATTACTTCCTACCACCCTCC
>NW_022639657.1:86622-87030 GCF_010583005.1 Odontomachus brunneus | reverse complement strand
GTCGTGCCCGTGTTGCCAGGACACGAAAAGAGTTCGAGATCGGTGATGCGGGCGCGGCAGGGTGTGTGGCGGTGGATAAAATGTAGTTAGAGATTTTGACTACTTCTTGTAGTTTTAAATATAAAAGGTTTATTTGATAAGTACACTTGTACGTGTTTTAATTACTACTCCCGTTCTTATTAATAATGTGCGAACCACGCGTTGGTCGTGTATGTCGCGGCGAGAGACCGAGGTGTTAAGTCTAACGCGGGCGGTCTTCTCCGCTCTTTTATAATATTGTTTTAGGCTTGTCGGAGGGGGTGCCTGGCGACAAGAACATTACCATATTTGGTAATGGTGTAATGCGTTTGGAATTGAGGTCCTAAATGCGGAATGTGCAAGGTGGTGCTTATCGCCGCACTTGCACAT
>NW_022639657.1:81512-83379 GCF_010583005.1 Odontomachus brunneus | reverse complement strand
ATATATATATATATATATATATATATATATATATTTGTGTAACATTTGAAGAAGTATATTTAGCAGCTTTTAATTATGTTAGTATTATCTATCAAGATATAAATGTATGTATATATGTACACATACATATACATATATACATATATAAGCAGAAAAATATCTTATATTTACTTAAGATCACTATATTAAAAAGATGCTGAAGTTGATAACTACTGACAGAATGATATTTTTCTAAAAGTTCACATCATATTGATTGTACAGAATTACAAATACTTTTAAGCAATGAAAGTATGTACAAAAATAAATAGGAGTATTACTTAATATGTGGTGAAAATGAAAAAAAGATTTCAAATGTAAAATCTCAAGCTGTCAATATAATATTCATCTAATATAAAAGTTCTGCAGTTTGTACATATCAAAATATGGATGTTTCAAACAAAAAAATTTTTGAAGAACATCACTGTACCTTCGCAACTAAATTCAGAAGCTTAAAAATATCCGAAAAGTTTGCAGAAAGATTTCTACACATGTGTGTAGCTAGGTTTTCAATTGAATATGGTAAAATAAAGCAATACATATTTACATAAATTCTGTATACAAAAAAAGATAGCGTGATTATGTTATGACGATTGTCTCTGTATTATTGATATTACTAGAATTTGTCATTGACTTCAGCATCCCTAACACATCTTCTATTAATTTATTTGATAAACTCTCTCTACAGCTACTTCATTCTTTGTTCCTCCTTTTATAAAACAAGTTTAATTTAATAATGTTTATAGAAAAAAAAATTTGCTATTACACATATTTGATCTTAATTTTTTGTGAGAGATCATTGTGTTTTGTGTGTGTGTGTGTGCATGTGCGTGTGGGTGTGTGTGTGTGAGATACTAGTAGTGAATATGTTAATATCTCTCTTTCTCACTTACACACACACACACACACGCACGCACAGATAACAATATGATGTCTTAAAAACGATTTATAAATTTGTCAAAAAGATATTCTAATAATCTTTAAAAAGTTTATGTTTAAATTAAAGGTGTCTTTATGACATTGTTTTATATAACATATCTTAAAGATATTAAGATAAGATTATTAAGTTTAAGATTATTTTTATATATATTTGTAAAAATATATAATATTCATATATAAGTTCCTGAAATTATTTAAATATTACAAAAAGAACATTTTTTATTTATTATCGTTTATTGTATTGCACACACAGTCAGTGGAGAATCATGATTATACTACTTTCTTTTTTTCTATTCGATAACTTATTATTACTGTACCTTCAGTCTTCCTTAAGATTATTTGTGGCTATATGGGATATAATACTCTTATCTATATTCTTGAAAAGTAATTTTTTTTTCTTTTCTTCCTGGTCCAAATAATATCAAAAAAGTTAAATGTTAAATATAAATACGATCTTTAGTCTGTTCTTTTTAGCCGCATTGCTGAATTGGGTATTAAATCTGGTTAAAATTAAAGTTAAGCGGGGTCTACAATAGAAATAGTAGAGTCGTAAGCTTAGAGCATATATACATGGAGGGAGAATACTTGCACGAAAGTATGTTCAAAATGTGTGCGAGAGAGAAAGCTATATGTTCCTATCGCCCTCTGTGCGCATGCGTTGAAGTTGATAGGTTAGATTATAAAGTTATTTTCAGGAGATTCAAAAGTTATTTTCAAAAGTTATTTTCTTCTCATAGAGTTCTGAGAATTTTTTCAGAATTTTGTATTATCTTTTTATAATTTCAAGAAAATACAAGAAAACGCAAAAAATGCAGTACTAAAAAGTTAATACAAAATTCTGAAAAAATTCCCCGATCTCTATGAGAAGAAAATAAACAATTTTTATTTTTTA
>NW_022639657.1:74857-81502 GCF_010583005.1 Odontomachus brunneus | reverse complement strand
GTTACAACGTTCCAAAATGGAGGTAAAAAAAGAGAAAATTCGATACATTCCTTAGTACCACTACGACCAAGGTGAAAAGGCGGAGCAAGCGGCCAAAAAAATTTGTGCTGTTTATGGACCCAATACAGTATCGAATGCAACAGCAAAGCGGTGGTTCCAACGATTCCGTTCTGGTAATATGGACGTCGAAGATGAGGCACGTTTTGGTAGGCCAATCGTCGAAAATGTCGATAAAATCATGGAAATCGTCGAGTCGGACCGGCATGTGAGCACTTATTCCATTGCCCAGGAACTGAAGGTTAGCCAGAAAACCGTTTGGAACCATTTGCATAACAATATATAACTTGCATATTTTTCGGACTCCCCTGATTGATTATCAATGTTGGAGTCAAAATAAATATTTTTACTAAAAGAGCTGCAAAAAAATATAATAAATAAAATTCTAAAAAGGTCTTATTATACTCACAGGGCTATGTTCAGAAATCCAACTCGATGGATAGAGTTATTTTAATAAACCAATCATGATAAATAAATCTTAGTTCTTTTTACCCTGATTGGCTAATTAAATGTTACTCTACTCACCGAGTAAGGTTTCTGAACGCAGCCCAGCATGTTCGGCTCTGGGTTAACCCACTAGGTTATTCAGTCTACGTTTATTGGTCGAACAAGTATTTATAAGTTTTATGATTGACTAGTAGAGACGTCATTAATCGCTCTCGGAGCGATTAACCCAGGGCCAGTCGAACACGCTAATAATTACCCGAAAAAGAACCAGGAGTATTGAAATACTAGATAGTACACCGATCATGCCTGACGGTACTTTCACAGCAGTGCTTGAGATCGATATTTCGGCCAAATACATGATTTTTTAATATTTAACTAAAATTATCTGGATGACTCACAAACCTTTTTAATAATACTTTGTAACTCTTCATATGAAATACAAACGATACTATACCGAATCTTTATTTAATTTACCTCCGGTCATTATTTCCGGCTCAATACATGGTTCAAAAAAGAACAATTAATTACAAGTAGAATGACTCACAAATCTTTTCATTTGCACTTCAAAACTCTTCATACGAACGATTTAAAAGAATAGTTTTCCAACCGGAGTTTTTTTCCGGTCAAGTACATATGAATGTCCGATCTTATATTTAAGATCATCTTAAGTACTGTCTTAAGATGTCATAAACCAATCACAGAGCCGTATTCGCATCTTAAGATATTGGCTGCGTTCAGCAGAGAAAACTGCTTTGCAACTGTGTAAAATTCGTGAATCTGGGGGTCGATTGTGTATCTCGAAACGAAGTGAAAATTACAAAAGTGAACAAATTCACTAGGCATTGACCAATGAAGTTACAAATATTCTAGTAAATTTGCTCACTTTTGTCATTTTCACTCTGTTTTGAGATACACAATCGACTCCCTGATTGGTACATACTCTTGAATTCAACCAAAATTAAGAGCATACTCCAATCAGATTCACGAATTTTACAACAGTTGCAAAGTAGCTTTCTCTGCTGAACGCAGCCATTGCTTAATGGCTCCTGCACATAGGACGCGGTAATACTTGTCGCGCGGCAGAAGTTCGCGCGACAGCCAATCAATATGCTGCTTTCCGTAATAACCTTCTAGCTCTTACGGAAAAACAACATATTGACTGGCTGTCGCGTGGCAAGCATTACCGCGTCCTGTGTGCAGAAGCCATAAGACGGTCTTGAAATAAGATTCGACTATGAATACCGGCTTTAATCCGAATGTACGGGGTGCTTAAAACGTTTATGGCCGGTCCTGCGAGGAATAGCTTGCGTTGTAATCGGCGATCAGATAGATTATTGTTTGTGTTCGCAAAGTGCGGTACTATGACGTGCCTGATGACTTGCATTGGGACACATGCGGACGGTGATAGCTCGCGATGAACGTGGCGATAATCTCGCTAGCATGAACGAATGACGCATAGCGTGCAACATCACGAAACTATCGTCGTGACAATGTGTATGTTATGTTTTCGTTACTTATCTCTTTTTCTTCTTGCTCCTTTTGTCTCGCAAGTTTGTGAAGAAAAGATGCTGTGGTAATGATGGCATTATGGACGAACATTGCTGTAGAAAACCATACTGAGTGTTTCTTACCGGCAGCCCGATTAATAGAAATAGAATACAACGCGACTTGCTTCCAGTTCGCTGACCACACGGTGACAGCGGCGGGACTTTGATGGACTAAAAGACGATCAACAAATTTTCGGTTAGTCACTATTGGTTACTGCTTGCTTGTTTCCTAGAGATTGATGTTTGAGATTGGGAAGCGTTATAGAAATTATTACATTCGCAATTTAAGGCGTTTTTTGGCGATCGTTTGATAAATATAGCAATTTATCATGGAACAAATTTACATTTGATATATATATATATATATATATATATATATATATATATGTATAAAATAATCATATAACATAAATGTTTAAAATATGTCCGTAAGATATTCAAATATCTCTAGGATGCTTCTGTATTTTAGACATTTATACTATATAGATATTTAGGTTGCATTCCAAAATGTCCTTTTTGAGGAAATTTTATTCAATACTTTATAGTATATGTATTATGAACTATAGATATTGAATAAAATTTTCCTCAAAAAGGATGTTTTGGGATGCAAATTTAATACATATATTAAATTTTTTATATAAACTAGTTCAAAGACATCGTTTATACCAAATGATCACCTGCAAAATTGCCTTTAATCTCATACATTTCTTAAATGTATGCAAGTCACATCAATTTATAATTTCATTCAAAGAACTTTGTTGTTCAATAAATTATAAGAAAGTTGTGAGTTTTTCTGATGCGTATGATTGTAATATTTGTGGTAATATTTGTGGTAATAAAATGCATTAGCTTATTTTAATATTCTCTATATTTAAAGTGAGATTATATATTCATATTTATACTTAAAAATAAAAAGTAACAAATAAATAGTAGAAATAAAGTGTATCTCAAACAAACAGATACAGAAATTAGTTCTTAAATATATTTATGTAACATATATATATATATATATATATATATATATATATATTTGTGTAACATTTGAAGAAGTATATTTAGCAGCTTTTAATTATGTTAGTATTATCTATCAAGATATAAATGTATGTATATATGTACACATACATATACATATATACATATATAAGCAGAAAAATATCTTATATTTACTTAAGATCACTATATTAAAAAGATGCTGAAGTTGATAACTACTGACAGAATGATATTTTTCTAAAAGTTCACATCATATTGATTGTACAGAATTACAAATACTTTTAAGCAATGAAAGTATGTACAAAAATAAATAGGAGTATTACTTAATATGTGGTGAAAATGAAAAAAAGATTTCAAATGTAAAATCTCAAGCTGTCAATATAATATTCATCTAATATAAAAGTTCTGCAGTTTGTACATATCAAAATATGGATGTTTCAAACAAAAAAATTTTTGAAGAACATCACTGTACCTTCGCAACTAAATTCAGAAGCTTAAAAATATCCGAAAAGTTTGCAGAAAGATTTCTACACATGTGTGTAGCTAGGTTTTCAATTGAATATGGTAAAATAAAGCAATACATATTTACATAAATTCTGTATACAAAAAAAGATAGCGTGATTATGTTATGACGATTGTCTCTGTATTATTGATATTACTAGAATTTGTCATTGACTTCAGCATCCCTAACACATCTTCTATTAATTTATTTGATAAACTCTCTCTACAGCTACTTCATTCTTTGTTCCTCCTTTTATAAAACAAGTTTAATTTAATAATGTTTATAGAAAAAAAAATTTGCTATTACACATATTTGATCTTAATTTTTTGTGAGAGATCATTGTGTTTTGTGTGTGTGTGTGTGCATGTGCGTGTGGGTGTGTGTGTGTGAGATACTAGTAGTGAATATGTTAATATCTCTCTTTCTCACTTACACACACACACACACACGCACGCACAGATAACAATATGATGTCTTAAAAACGATTTATAAATTTGTCAAAAAGATATTCTAATAATCTTTAAAAAGTTTATGTTTAAATTAAAGGTGTCTTTATGACATTGTTTTATATAACATATCTTAAAGATATTAAGATAAGATTATTAAGTTTAAGATTATTTTTATATATATTTGTAAAAATATATAATATTCATATATAAGTTCCTGAAATTATTTAAATATTACAAAAAGAACATTTTTTATTTATTATCGTTTATTGTATTGCACACACAGTCAGTGGAGAATCATGATTATACTACTTTCTTTTTTTCTATTCGATAACTTATTATTACTGTACCTTCAGTCTTCCTTAAGATTATTTGTGGCTATATGGGATATAATACTCTTATCTATATTCTTGAAAAGTAATTTTTTTTTCTTTTCTTCCTGGTCCAAATAATATCAAAAAAGTTAAATGTTAAATATAAATACGATCTTTAGTCTGTTCTTTTTAGCCGCATTGCTGAATTGGGTATTAAATCTGGTTAAAATTAAAGTTAAGCGGGGTCTACAATAGAAATAGTAGAGTCGTAAGCTTAGAGCATATATACATGGAGGGAGAATACTTGCACGAAAGTATGTTCAAAATGTGTGCGAGAGAGAAAGCTATATGTTCCTATCGCCCTCTGTGCGCATGCGTTGAAGTTGATAGGTTAGATTATAAAGTTATTTTCAGGAGATTCAAAAGTTATTTTCAAAAGTTATTTTCTTCTCATAGAGTTCTGAGAATTTTTTCAGAATTTTGTATTATCTTTTTATAATTTCAAGAAAATACAAGAAAACGCAAAAAATGCAGTACTAAAAAGTTAATACAAAATTCTGAAAAAATTCCCCGATCTCTATGAGAAGAAAATAAACAATTTTTATTTTTTACTATTTTTCGGTAAAGTTGATAGAATTCAAGTAAAAAAAATATTGAAACCAATAATTTTATAGCCCAGCAACAACTGACGCATGTCGGCGCATATGCACAGAAAATGAATAGGAATGTATACCTTTCTCTCTCGCACATATTTTGAACACACTTTTTCTACAGGAAGTATACGCAATTCCCCTCCATATGTATATACACACACATATATAGGGTGTTAGTTAAATATGTTGCCATACTCAACGGAGCGATTTTTTTGTTTATTTCAAGTAAAAAAGTTCATATAAACATGTGTCCTAAACGGATTAGTTTCCGAAATACAGGTGAATATTCGCAAATGTTTAACGAAACGATAAATTGCGTTGGAGATATCTTCCTGCATAAATATTGCTTTGCTTTACGTGAATTACCATTCGCACTATCGTAAACAAAGTGACAAAGTCAAAGTCATAAAATAAAAAATAGACTTCAGTTCTGATGTTGCTGCGGGTCGGCTAGCGTAGCTTGTGCATACGTTTTCAGGCCAAATTGTTTCAATTCATCAAAATCGGTTTCATTATGCCTAAGTTTACAAATTTTGAAATGGCAGATATGTCTACGGTCTTGCAAATGGTAACTCACGTGAGGCAAGGCGTATTTATGTAGAAAGATATCCCCAACGCAATTTACTATGTCATAAAACATTTGCGAATATTCACCGCGATCTTCGAGAAAAGAGTTTTTTTTGTAAGGAACACTGTTGATCTTGGAAAGCCTATGATAGTTAGAACACCAGTACTAGAAGAAGCTGTTCTAAATGAAACATATTATTACTACACGTTTAAATTTTTTTATTTTGGAAACTAAAACCGTTTAGGACACATGTTTATATGAACTTTTTTACTTGAAATAAACCATAGAATTGCTCTGTTGAGTATGGCAACATACTTAACTAACACCCTGTATATTATATATACAGGGTGTTCCCAAAAGGTGGTACCAAATTTTAGGGGTATGTAGTACTCGTAAAACAAACCAAAAACTCTTAATGTACAGTACTCCGAAAACCTTTTATTTCTGAGTTATGAAGCATTTTGTTCTGTGAAAAATAGAAAATAAATCTACAATAAATGTTCAATGTGCCTTCGGCTCATGTCAATACACATTTTGGCATGTTTCGTCATTGAAGATCAAAGAGTCCAGGTTTATTTCGTATTTGTTGACAATAGTTTCCAAGTCTCTTAGTTCATTCACGGACGCTCGTATGTGACCACCTAATTACGCAGGGATTGTTGTGTTCAACTTTGGATTATGGACCGTGTCTAGTTTTATGTTATCTGAAAAATGGCTAATTTTTACATAAATTCTGAAATGACGGATATTCATTTTATGTATGGCAGAGCAAAGGGCAATGCTACAAAAGCAGCACGCTTGTATCATGCAGCTTATCCGAATCGCCGACAGCCAAGTAGAAGAATGTTTAGCAACATTCATCAATGCAATGGACGGAGGGCACATTGAATATTTATTGTAAATTTTAGTTATTTTCTATTTTTCATAGAGTAAAATGCTTCATAACTCAGAAATAAAAGGTTTTCGGAATACTGTTCATTAAGACTTTTTGGTTTGTTTTAACGAGTACTACATACCTCTAAAATTTGGCACCATCTTTTGGAAACACCCTGTATAAAGTAAAAACATCAAAAGCGACATACCTCTTTGTTTTTGGAGGTTATTTCTTAATGTAAAGTTCA
>NW_022639657.1:62862-74847 GCF_010583005.1 Odontomachus brunneus | reverse complement strand
CTCAGAACTTTTTACTTCACCTAATATATATATACATGTAGCTGGTGGAAGTACTCTATCAGATAATATCATATTTTTATTGAAATTGTTTTTAGATTTAAAACAAAAAATGTTTTCGTGAAACGCATGAAAATGGAACACAAAGAAAATGGGTGCCAAAAGCGACATATGATTGGAAGTTATATAATAATATTGAAAGTTATATAACATTATTGTTGTTGCATATATTATAACATTTAACATATTATAATATTTGATAATAAATAGTTCATTAATGCATTTAATAGTTGAATAATATTCACTTATTCAAAATATAATGTCACAAAAGGAAAATAAACCATATATTTGGCATTTTCATCTTTTTCATATCTCACATATATTACATGTTATATTTTAAACTAAACAAAATTAAACATATATAATACATGTCACATCACAATAGGAGGTTAGAATCAAGTTATGTAAGTCACAGAGTATCGCACCTATTGCATACTGTAGGGGAGTATGTCACTTTAAGACACATTCTTATAAAATTTTTTAAGTTATACAGTAAAAAAGTGATGAAGATAAAAATATTTAAAAAATATTTTTACAAAAGCCAAATGCATGTAGAAAAACTTAATATTGAACAAAATGATAATTATTGCTGTTTAGTCTACATAATTTGTCAATAAAAATCATAGAAATAAAACTTACAAATTTTTAAAATTCGATATTTACTAATTTAGCATATAAAAGAACAATAAATATACCTAGTATGAATTTTTCATGACTTAACTGATAAAACAAATTACGTTTATATTAGTTTCGATAAAATACAACATTTAATATATGAGATATAGAGATATTTCGCTTTTGGCTATTTTCCTCTATATATATATATATATATATATATATATATATATATATATGCTCTATGCATAACAGTAACGTAAGACGTAAGGTGCGTTCCCACTTAGCGCGTCACGCGTCACGTCGTCCATCGCGTCACAAGTTAAACCAATCAAATCGCCCCATTTTATTACTTTTAACTTTTAACTTTACGACGAAGAAAATGGGACGATTTGATTGGTTTAACTCGTGACGCGAGGGACGACGCAACGCGTGACGTGCGAAGTGGGAACGCACCCTAAGAATTGACCAATTACGATCGAGTATTCATAAAAATGGCGATCTTACGGTTTCTTAATGTGATTGATTACTTCTTACGGTACGTTTTACGTTACGGCTATAGCAGTTTGTGTGTGAAGACCCGAAAGCCGGTTCTACAATACGTTATATGTCGCTGTCGTATGTTGGAGTGCAACTGATGGACCAATCAGAGGATTTGTTTTTAGAAATGAGTTCTCTATTGGATTGTGTTCCGACATACGACAGCGACATACGATTTATTGTAGAACGGGCCTTAGGGCCTCCACACACAACTTGACATAACAGTAAAGCCCATTCTACAATTGCGTAAGCGTAATCGTGAACGTAAGAGTCAACCAATCCGAATGTTTTATTCACTGATTGCTTTACTCTGATAGGTTGTCGTAATCACTTACAACCACTTACAACCACGTTCACGCAATTGTAGAATGGGTTTAACGTAAGACGTACCATAAGAATTGACCAATCACGTTGCGAATTGTCTAATCGTAAGGTCGCCATTTTGATGAATACTCGATCGTAGTTGGTCAATTTTTATGGTACGTCTTACGTTAAGCTCATTCTACAATTGCGTGAACGTGGTTGTAAGTGGCTACGGAAATTTGTGTGTGGAGGGCCTTAGAACAGTGGCACATAGAAAAACTTAAGCAGTAAAACGTAAGCAGTAAGTAAATTGACCAACCGCTGATTTTTTTTTATGATTCAAGAATCAACGACTGTGATTGGTCAATTTGCTTAATGCTTACGTCTTACTACTCAAATTTTTCTGTGTGTCACGGCCCTTAGATCCGTTCTACAACACGCTATAAACCGGAACCGGATATCGCTAATCGCTTGTAGAATGTCGTATGTCGAATTTGAATACGACATACTATTCTACAATTGAGTCGGAAGTCGGAATAGATGTAAGCAATGGGTGCTAAAGCATTGAATGTTTATTTAAATTTATTATCAATTTGGACGCAAATTATAAGATTATTATTATTAAAGAAACGTAAAAAAAGAATAACAAGAAGATGGTAGGTTAAACTTTATTGGTGTAAATATGAGACAAAATTTTGGTACCCATCAAAAGTTATTTATATATTTTAAAATTTACATTGCATTTATCATCCAGATAGCATGATGAATTCTTTAAGTGTTCCTAAAGTTTTCTTTTTTCTTGAATTGTACTTCTTTAGGAATTCGTGGAAGAATACTATAAAAAAGATTTAATTACATGCACTATGACTGGAGTTCCTCCATTCTAGAACTTCTTAGAGTATTCATATAGAGTTATACTATATGAACATTGATGTATACTTTATGAATTCAAGAAGAATAATGTTTATATGTAGAGAGAGAAATACAAACCCAGTAAACACTAACTAACAGTAGCATAATATCAATGTTATAATTTCCTGTTCAACAATATAAATGCAACATAATGCGTGTTAGTTATATTCTTAAGTAGGAAATTATAACATTGATGTTATGCTACTGACAATATTTACTGGAATGATAGTCAATAGACATCAAATTAGTTATAACGTTACATCAATATTATAATTCTCGCTCAACAATATAACTGTTACATACAATATATCAATTATATGTATCACTTACACAGTTAATTGGGAAATCATAATGATGTAACATTAATGTTTGTTGATGTTTGATGAGTAACTCTCTTTTAATTGAAATAATTAAAATACATCTTTTTACTACATAAAAAAAGAAAGGAATCCAAAATTGTACTGTTTAAGTATCATAGAATAAAGAAAGAATTATTATATTAAAATAGTCACATTTTTAGGTTATGAAGTAGCACTTTGTAAAATATAAACACAACTCAACCATATTCTCACGATTCAATTCATTAGTATCACTTTTCTTTTTATCATATCATTTATTTGCAAAGAAAGTTTCAATTATAACAATATACAAAGCACTGAAAACGATATGTGCTGCACGCAGCCACAAGAAATAATTGTAACGAATAAAACACTTGTAATTCCTCACGAATTCTCAGTGTTTTAGGAATCAAGTCGCAAAGTATTCGCTACAATGAACTTCTGAGGAATACTTCAAGACAAACTTATTGTGGTTACTTCTTCACGAATTCTTCAGATACTCATTTTTCTAATTCTGTTTGTATTCTTTAAAATGAATTCTTTAGGAACTTTAGTTTATCTCTGTGCTACCTGGGCATATAAACAATTATTTTCCCGTACACTATCAATAATTATCTCATCCACACTCAATGAATCCATAATGAGATATGTAATAATATCAGTAATGTATGTTGCAGCCAATCGTAATCGTACGGAAAAGATGGGAGTTGACCATCTTTCTTTCCGATACTGACGGTCGGCTTACGACATGTCGGCTACCGACATCTTTAGGCCCGTTCTGCGGCCCGTCCTACAAAGCGTCGTATGTCGGAGTCTGATGTCGTAATCAATGGTCCAATCAGGAGAACTCTTCTCGAAAAACAAATCTTCTGATTGGCCCATCGACTGCGTTCCGACATCCGACTCTGACATACATCGTATTGTATAACAGGCCTACAATACGCTACAATAAGCCGGAACCGGATGTCGGTCGCATGCGTATTACATTGTCGGTTGTCGCATAAAGATGTCGATAGTGTAAGCCGGCTGTCAGTGTCGGAAAGAAAGATGGTCAACTTCTATTTTTTCCGTTCCGTACAATTACGATTGGCTGCAACATAATCTACATCATTGATATTATTACATATCTTATTATGGATTCATCAAGTGTGGCTAAGATAATCATTGATTTTGTACGGAAAAATAATTGTTTGTATGTCCAGATAGCACAGAGAAGAACAGAAGTTCCTAGAGAATTTATTTTAAAAAATACACACAGAATTAGAAAAACGAATATCTGAAGAATTCGTGAAGAAATAATCATAATAAGTTTGTCTTGAAGTATTCCTTAGAAGTTCATTGTAGTGAATATTTTACGACTTAATTCCTAGAACACTCTGAGAATTCGTGAGGAATTACAAGTGTTTTGTTTGTTACAATTATTTCTTGTGGCTGCGTGCAGCAGATACACATATCATTTTCAGTGCTTTGTGTGTGTATTGTTATAATTGGAATTTTTATTGCAAATAAATGATATGATAAAAAAAAAGTTATACTATTGAATTGAATCGTGAGAATATGGTTGAATTGTGTTTATATTTTACAAAGTGTTATTTTATAACCTAAAAATGTGACTATTTTAATATAATTCTTTTGTTATTCTATACAATACTTGTATAATTTTGGATTCCTTCCTTCTTTTATGTAGTGAAAAGCTGGATATATTTTAATTATTTCAGTTAAAAGAGAACTGTTACTCATCAAACATCAACAAACATTAATGTTACATCAATATTATGATTTTCCAATGAACTATGTAAGTGATACATATAATTGATATGTTGTACGTAACAGTTATATTGTTGAGCGAGAATTATAATATTGATGTAACGTTACAACTAATTTGATGTTTATTGACTTTCCTTCCAGCAAACATTGTCAGTAGCATAACATCAATGTTATAATTTCCTACTTAAGAATATAACTAACACGCATTATGTTGCATTTATAGTGTTGAATAGGAAATTATAACAATGATATTATGCTGCTGTTAGTTAATTAGTTTACTGGGTTTGTATTTCTCTTTCTATGTATAAACATTATTCTTCTTGAATTCATAAAGTATACATCTATGTTCATATAGGCTGCGTTCGAGGAGACGCTATTTAACGCTATGAGTGTGTCCTTGTTTGTTTCTGAAAGTTGAACAAGGACAGAAGACGCTCATAGCGCTAAATAGCGTCTCCCCGAACGCAGCCATAGTATAACTCCATATGAATACTCTAAGAAGTTCTGAGGAACTCCAGTCATGGTGCATATAACTAAATCTTTCTTATAGTATTCTTCCACGAATTCCTAAAAAAGTACAATTCAGGAAAGAAGAAAACTTTAGAAACACTTAAAGAATTCATCGTGCTATTTGGGTGATAAACGCAATGTGAATTTTAAAATATATAAGTAACTTTTGATGGGCACAAAAATTTTGTCTCATATTTATATCAATATGAGGTTTAACTCACCATCTTCTTATTTTTTTTTATATTTTTTTAATAATAATCTTATAATTTGCGTCCAAATAGATAATAAATTTTAATCAACACTCAATGCTTTAGTATCCATTGCTTACATCTATTCCGACTTCCGACTCAATTGTAGAATAGTAAATCGTATTCAAATCCGACATATGACATTTGACGAGCAATTAGCGACATCCGGTTCCGACTTACAGCGTGTTGTAGAACGGGCCTTATGCGAAAACCGACAATATAGTACGCATGCGTCCTACATCCGATTCCGACGTACAGCATATTGTAGAACGGGCCTGTTCTACAGTACGTCGTATGTCGCTGTCGGACGTCGGAACGTAGTCGATGGGCCAATCAAGATTTGTTTTTCGAGACGAGTTCTCCTGTTTGGACCATTGATTGCGTTCCGACATCCGACTCCGACATACGACGTATTGTAGAACAGGCCAGTTCTACAATGCGTCGTATGTCGGAACGCAATCAATAATCCAATCAGGAGAACTCGTCTCGAAAAACAAATCCTCTGATTGGCCCATCAGCTGCACTCCACATACGATAGCGACATACCACGTATTGTAGAATAAGCGTTCACACACAACTGCCATAGCCGTACCGTAAGAATTGACCAATTACGATCGAATATTCATTAAAATAGTGACTTTACTAATTCAGACTGTACTAGACTGTACAAAGATAGAGCGCTGTGTGTGTTCGAGATCTACACGCATGCTCATTCTCATCCCGTAACACGCAAGTGGTAGTGCGCGTTCCAAATAGTATATATTTCAGTGTCTTAAATATCGGTCTATGAATACCGGCTTATGAAGATACAGATGGCGCAATCCATTCTTTATGGCCCATATTCTGAATCCTCTTTTATCTATAAAAGTGCCTCTAAAAGAGGCTTAGGAGCCACTTAATTGGCTGAAAAGCTACATTTAAGGCACTTTTATCGATTAAAGAGAATTCAGAATAAAGGCCTATGTCTTTAAGTGATTGAGACTCGACGTTGGACGTACGACGACTCAATAGCCAATAGGAAAATTTATTTTCTAAGGACAGTACATCATTAGCTAGTAATCTTAAAAAGTGCAATCTTGATGCATCCACGAGATGCATTTAGTTACATCTGTTGCAAATAAAAGAACGCAACCACAGTGTGAGTCAGCGTGGCCATTAAATTGCTGTCGTAAAATAAAAAATGCCAGCATCTTGTTGTCAAAAAATGTCGGAACAAAAAAAGATGGTATTGGACGTTATTTGCTCTGCTCATTTTCAGCAAAAAAAATTTTATGACTAAGCGTAGTGAAAATCTGTAGCGCATTGAAATATATATTACCTAGAACGCGCGCTATCTCTTGAGACGTGCGGGATGAGAGAGAGGTTGCTTGTTTCCTCCTCTTATCATTGTCTACTTCACAGTATAGTCGAGAGTGGGGAGAATGTGATGCAATCCAAGTTAAAAGTTAGAGATAATATGAAAAACAGTGACCACTGAATGGCAGTGACTTAAGCTTATGAACGAAAGTTTAAGATATAAAAAAAATATATATCTTTTTTTTCTTATTTATTAATAATAACTTATCGATTTATTATTAAAAAAAAAGTAAACAAAGTAAGTTTCTAATTCGGAGATTTAGCTTATGTTTAGAAGTTTTTGGTTTAGACTATACTAGACAAAGACAGAGCGCTGTTTAAGCTGGTGGCACATAGAAAAACTTAAGCAGTAAGACGTAAGTAGTAAGCGAATCAGCCAATCACAGTCGTTGATTCTTGGACCGTACGAAGAATCAACGACTGTGATTGGTCAATTTGTTTATTGCTTACGTCTTACTGCTTAAGTTTTTCTGTGCGCCACGACCCTTAAGATCTACAAATTAGAGATGGGCGATATCGATACCGATTATAGCTATAATCGATTATTTCTTTTTGATACATAAATATTTTGCAATCGATTGTTTGACAACTTGATAATGGCGAGAATCAATACTTTTAAACTGATTATTGACTTCTATCGTTCTAATAAAAACGTGGAACTTTATTGGCTACCGAATCATAGGCCGATAATATTCATAGTCGGACCTTATATTTAACTTTACTACTACCGTAGTTAGTGAATTCTTAAATCTGATTTGTATATTCTTTTACATCTAAAGCTAGCGGCACATGATGCTTGTTTTCGTGCTAGACTATTTATTGAATAGAAATACTATGTTCTGATTGGTGTATTTCCATCCATCTTCGAAAATACGCCAATCAGAACGCAGTATTTCTATCCAGCACGAAAACAAGCACAGGGCCACTGGCTTAATATACTCCAATCAGATTTCACTAACTATGGTAACTATTAATCCAGATTAATGTTGTCATGTAAACATAATCATATACCAATCAGATTTACGAGTTTTACAACAGTTGCAGGTTATACGACAAAATCCATAAAAAGAGGAGATAGCGTTGGTACCAGCGAAAACCTCTAGGTAACTAAAATTAAATTTCTGTGAATTAGTAACATTGAATAAGTAGTGATATATGTTAGTTAGCCGAAATCTTGACGTAAGTGTGTGTATGGCTTATACGTGTTTGACGTTTTGATATAAGCGTGTTCGTCGCGTATGTGAAATAATATTTTGTAAATGTATATATGTATGTTAAATACATTGTGACGTGTAACTCAAAATAAATAAAACTGTCATAATAACAAGGTGAAAACAGTAACAAGAAGAAAACTTGGTACTTATCCAGTTTAGCGACCTCACCTCCGATTTCGATGAAAGTAGGCTCAATCGACGCATTTTTGTTAAAGAAACAACTTTTTTATTTGACAAAATCGTCGCTCTCTACTGCGAAGTGAGATATTAATAGATAATAATAGTGAGATATTAATAGATAAAATTAAAAAAAAATATATAAAAGAGCTAATTTGAGTTCAAGCATAGATATAATAGTACTATTATATCATATAGATAAGGCCTTCCTTGTGTTAGGAAATAGAGAAATTTATTGAATATAACATAAATCTTCAAACGTTTCGGCTCAATCGTGAACCCTCTTCAGTGATAATTACAATAAAATAAAATTACTCAAGGATTATACAGAACGAATTACAAAACGATGGTATCGTGGACTCGGGCGAAACAAACAGACCTCAATGTTCTTCTTGACATTACAATCGACAAAAACGTTGCGAGAACAGTGATTTTACAGTAGATAATTTGATCAAAAAATTATGATATGTTCGTCATAACTCTAAACATTAAATAACCCAAAAACAAAAATAAGCAAGAATTGTAATATTAATATATAAAAATAAATATTTAAATTATAAATTAAAAATAAATATTTAAATTATAAATTACCTCAGATAAAAGTAAGCTACTATAGAAATGTGAAACGTTCCTGTCGACGCCAATATCACCAAGTCAAAACAATAAGAATAATAACAAATTTATATACATTAGCATAAGATATCGAAGCGATAAGTACGTGGAAGAGAAGGAAAACAAAACCGAGAGACTATCATAATAAGCCGCAGTAGCTGTCGCCCAGATACTCTGTGTTCTTTTGTGAATTCAATCCATGCCTTTGGAATTTAATGTAAATTATCTCTGCAATCAGGCGTTTCAAGTAAAAACGTTCTTCATGCGGAACTTTGACATGTTCCCAGTCAAAATCGTGATCTTCCTTGATTCGGTGTCCTTGTACAACCGTCAGTTTCCCCAGTAAATTTTTTGGGATTCTCCTATGCTCGGCAATACGTGTGGAGAGTCTTCTGCTCGTTTGTCCAACATATGTAGCCTCACAATTACCGCATTTCAACATATAAACAACGTTATTATGGTAACCAAGAGGAAGCCCGTCCTTATGCACTCGTATCAATCCCGATAATCTGTTAACGCAAAAATAAGCAATACTAGTACTATCATTTTTTAAAATCTTTATCAGTTGTGCGAAATCATATAAAAAAACGGTATAGTAAAGAATTTTTTCTTATTTATAGCAGAAACAGTCAAATTTGGTTTTTCATTCTCAACATCCAGTTCACGTCTCACAATCAGAGTATTTAATCTACGTTTAATCATTTTAAAAAGTCAATTGGATAATTATTATTAATAAGCGTCAAAATGATGAAATCCAGATTTTTCGTATGAAATTAAGGATGACTAAGATAAAACATCCTATCAACTAAACAAAAAATTGTCCCAATTTTGTGTTGAGAAGGATAGAAAGATAAAAAGTTTAGGTATCGACCAGAAAACGTAGATTGGTTTATAATACCAGTCAAAAATAATAGTAAATTATTAATAATAGTATATAATTAATATTAGTAATAATAGTAAATTATTCTGTATTAAAAGAGTCGTGTCTAAAAAATTAATTTTGTTACCTCCAATTTCGATTGTAAACTGTAAACGCGGGTGGAATGAATTAAAAATACGTAGGATGTCATTTATAAATTCTCGAGGTGCAGCTAAAAGAATGTCGTCGACATATCTAAAATAAAATGGTAACGTCACCGGAATCATGTTAATTGTTCTTTCTTCCAAATCTTAAAGAACTAAATTTGCAATGATAGGAGACAATCGGGAACACATAAGACTCCCAAATGTCTGTTTATAGGTTTTACTATTAAATGTAAAAAACGTAGAATTAAGAACAAACTCTAAAGCCAAAATAAACTCATCCCGAGGAATTTAAGTAGAATTCCCAGTATAGTGCCAACGCTTATTAATCGAAGTCAAAGTCAAATCAAGAGGAACATTAGTAAACAAAGAGACAGCATCCAAAGAAACAAGTCTCTGATGTGACTCAATGTGTTTAGATGAAAGAATTTTTTTAACTAGTTCAAAATTATTATTAATTTTGCTTTTAGCGGGAGGAATCCTATGATAGAGAAGCCTATTTAAAAAAAAAACCGCCAAATTATACAGGGGGCTATTGATGGAAGAAATAATTATTCTTATAGAGTGTCCCTTCTTATGTATCTTAGGCAGTTCATATGCTCTAGGAAAACTCCCCTCTCCAGATTTTAAAAATTTGTAAATGGCACTATTTATGTAATGTTATTTTTCCATCTTGTGAGGATGACATAAAGATCTCTCATAAGTTTCTTAATAGGATCATGGTTGACAAGCTGGTAAGTGTTGGTGTCACCTAGCTGAATAAACATTTGCTCCATATAAGAATTCCCATCAATCGCGACCGTAACATTACCCTTATCAGCCCTCGTAAAAAGAAGATTAGAATTCATTCTAGAAAAAACTTTAGCCTCATGTGTGGTCCTTAAAATTATCTCAAATTTAGACTGACAAAGAGGTATATAGTTATGAATTCCACGTAAGACAGGTCCTACTTGGTTCCTAACCCTCTCCTTCTCTTCCCATTTGAATTTGCAAATATTCGATTCAATCTGTTTAATAAATTCAATAAGAATGGAATTCGCATCAGACGGTGGTAAATTAAACTGGATGTTGAAAAACCAAATTTGACTGTTTTTGCTATAAATAAGAAAAAATTCTTTACTATACCGTTTTTTGGTACGATTTCGCACAGACTGACAAAGCTTTTCAAAAATGATAGTACTAGTATTGCTTATTCTTGCGCTAACAGATTATCGGGATTGATACGAGTGCATAAAGACGGGCTTCCTCTTGGTTACCATAATAACGTTGTTTATAAGTTGGAATGCGGTAATTGTGAGGCTACATCCCTTATAGAAATATCATATTAAGAATCATTGATAATTACTTATTTTCAGTATTAAAAATACTGGAAAATAAGTAATTATCAATGATTCTTAGTATGATATTTCTATAAGGGATATGTTGGGCAAACGAGCAGAAGACTCTCCACACGTATTGCCGAGCATAGGAGAATCCCAAAGAATTTACGGGGGGAACTGACGGTTGTACAGGAACACCGAATCAAGGAGGATCACGATTTTGACTGGGAACATGTCAAGGTTCTGTATGAAGAACGTTTTTACTTGAAACGCCTGATTGCAGAGATGATTTACATTAAATTCCAAAGGCATGGATTGAATTCACAAAAAGACACAGAGTATCTGGGCGACAGCCACTGCGGCTTATTATGATAGTCTCTCAGTTTTGTTTTCCTTTTCTTCCACGTGTTTACAGCTTCGATATCTTATGCTAATGTATATAAATTTGTTATTATTCTTATTGTTTTGACTTGGTGATATTGGCGTCGACAGGAACGTTTCACATTTCTATAGTAGCTTACTTTTATTTGAGGTAATTTATAATTTAAATATTTATTTTTATATATTGATATTACAATTCTTATTTTTGTTTTTGGGTTTTTTAATGTTTAGAGTTATGACGGACATATCATAATTTTTTGATCAAATTATCTACTGTAAAATCACTGTTCTCGTAACGTTTTTATCGATTGTAATGTCAAGAAGAACATTGAGGTCTGTTTGTTTCGCCCGAGTCACGATACCATCGTTTTGTAATTTGTTCTGTATAATCCTTGAGTAATTTTATTTTACTGTAATTATCACTGAAGAGGGTTCACGATTGAGCCAAAATGTTTGAAGATTTGTTATATTCAATAAATTTCTCTATTTCCTAACATAAGGAAAGCCTTATCTATATGATATAATAGTACTATCACATCTGTGCTTGAACTCAAATTAGGCCTTTTATATAAATTTTTTAAATTTAATCTTTTTGAATTCTTTGTTTTTTTTT
>NW_022639657.1:62542-62764 GCF_010583005.1 Odontomachus brunneus | reverse complement strand
GGGGGGGGGGGGGGGCTTTGCTCTCCAGACCCTTCGCACCGCGGTTGGGTGATGACCGCAGTCATTGTTTATTAAAAAGTTGAAAAAAAAGTGTGCACTTTTTAATAATCAATGACCGATGACCAATGTGATGATAGGTTGGGTTAGATTAGTTTTTAGGGGGGTGCGGGGGCGCAGTCCCCACTCGTCGTTTGATATCTTTCCCGTGTTACAAATGTTAAG
>NW_022639657.1:62142-62532 GCF_010583005.1 Odontomachus brunneus | reverse complement strand
ACACGAGTGGTCCACGGAGTACGGTTTTCGAACGGCCATGGTCACATGGTCAGTGTGCCCACTAGGGGTTTTCGAACGATCTGAGTGTGACAAAATACACACGGGTGATGTTTTCGAACGCACCCCAACATATATAACTACTTATTCGGTGTTACTAATTCACAGAAATTTAATTTGAGTTACTTAGGGGTTTTCGTTGATACCAACGCTACTCTATTTCTTTTTATGGATTTTATCGTGTAATCCAGTTGTATGCTACTTTTTCTGCTGAACATAATCATTTGCTCTGTTATTTTTAGCTGCACTGCTGAACTTGTGCAATAAGTTATAGCATGTTCGACTGGCTCTGGGTTAACCCACTTTGGGTTATTCAGCCTATGTTTATTGGTC
>NW_022639657.1:60371-62132 GCF_010583005.1 Odontomachus brunneus | reverse complement strand
GTGCACTTTTTAATAATCAATGACCGATGACCAATGTGATGATAGGTTGGGTTAGATTAGTTTTTAGGGGGGTGCGGGGGCGCAGTCCCCACTCGTCGTTTGATATCTTTCCCGTGTTACAAATGTTAAGTATATTAAAAATATTCTTAATTTAAGTATTTTCATGAAGTTGCTGCACACTGCGTTACACTAATACAGTAAGTGCAATTCTAACTAAGGGCCGTGGCATACAGAAAAACTTAAGCATAAGGGCTATCGCACACAAATTGACATAACTGCATATGCATAGCATAAGATCGTATGGACCAATGAGCATCGAATATTAAGCATCGAACAACAATATGGCGACTTAATACTCGATGCTCATTGGTACATACGGTCTTATGCTATGCATATGCAGTTATGTCAATTTGTGTGCGATAGCCCTAAGACGTAAGCAGTAAGCAAATTGACCAATCACAGTCGTTGATTCTTGGACCGTAAGAAGAATCAATGATTGTGATTGGTCAATTTGTTTACTGCTTACGTTTTACTGCTTAAGTTTTTTTGTGTGCCACTAGCCTAACAGACTTCACGTTGCAATGACGGGTTTCTTAACCTATCATACCTAGCATTTTTAACAATTAATATCTCGCTTCGCAGTAGAGAGCGACGATTTTGTCAGAGGAAAAAGTTTGGCATGCAAAAACGCGTCGATTGAGCCTACTTTAATCGAAATCGGAGGTGAGGCCGCTAAACTAAATAATCACCAAATTAGCGAGTGACAAATTACTGTTGCTTTGTCATTTTATTACTTTTGCACAAGTAAAATAAAGATACTGCAATAATATTTAGTCAAACAATAATTAATCATTGGCCAATATGTCACAGGCAGAAAGAATATATATTTTTAAAAGGATTGTTATTTAAATAAATTATATTCTAAATTTCGTGACGTGCCTAGATAAATGTAATTCACTGTTCTGACTTCGTTCTTCGAATTGGAATCAATCTCTCATCGTCAACTGGAGAATAAAACCTATAGGAGACGATGGAAGCATGAAAAGGAGAATAAAATCATAGATATATATTATTAATGCATAAATAATATATATCTATATAGATTCAGAATATTAACTACTAATCTGACATTTGCCTATTCTTCATTTTATTTAATTTTATCCTCCTTTTCATGCTTCCATCGTTTCCTATAGGTATAGGTTTCATTCTTTAGTTGACGATAAGAGATTGATTCCAATTCAAAGAACAAAGCCACAACAGTGAATTACATTTATCTAGGCATGTCACGAAATTTAGAATTTATCATTTATTTAAATAACAATCCTTATAAAAAATACATATTCTTTCTGCCTGTAACATATTAGCCAGTGATTAATTATTGTTTGACTAAATATTATTGCAGTACCTATATTTTACTTATGCAAAAGTCAGGGTTGGGAAGTAACGCGTTACTTGTAACGCCGTTACCGTTACAGTTACTTTTTTTTGTAACTGTAACGGTAACGGCGTTACAAATTTTGTTTGTAACGAAAAAAGTAACTTCGTTACATTTTTTGGTAACGAGTAACGAAAGTAACAGTTACTTTTATCGTTACGTTTCCGAATTTACTTGATATAATTTTCAGGGAGCGGTGCACTTGGACACGGTGCATTTGGACACAGCCAATCACAGCACCGTGTGATTAGAGACATTTGTAGGGTCCCTTGGAACAGCAATTTGTGATTGGACTGTGTCCAATTGCCCCGTGTCCAACTGATATA
>NW_022639657.1:53861-54598 GCF_010583005.1 Odontomachus brunneus | reverse complement strand
GCCTCTGTGGAACGCATGTTCAGTGTAGGTGGCTCTGTATTAACCCCGCAAAGAGGACATTTGTACGATGATACCATCGAGCAACAAATTCTCTTAAAAATAAATAAAGAATTTCGATAAAAACTTATTTTGAAATAAAATCTGCGATTTTTAATAAAAAAAAATTTTATTTACATTTACAGCATATTAATAATTTTTATATAAAAAATCATGCATAAAGTTTGTTTTGTATATAAAAAAAGTAACGAAATTTGTAACGACTCATTATTTTTTGAGTAACGGTAACGGTAACGAGTTACTTTTTGAAATTGGTAACGAATAACGGTAACGAGTTACTTTTTAGAAAAAGGAACGATAACGGTAACGAGTTACTTTTATAAAGTAACTTTCCCAACCCTGGCAAAAGTAATGAAATGACAAAGCAACAGTAATTTGTCACTCGCCAATTTATTACAGTACCACTATTAATTTATTATAAGGATTATTTATCAACATATATTTTTTATTTTTATAAGTTTTCTTCTTGTTACTATTTTCACCTTGTTATTCTGACAGTTTTATTTATTTTGATTTTAGTTATACGTCACAATGTATTTAACATACACATATACATTTACAAAATATTTATTACTTTACATACGCGATGTGCACACATATGTCCGACGAACACGCTTATGTCAAAACGTCAAATACGTATAAGCTACACAACATTTACGTCAAGAAGATTTCGGCTGACC
>NW_022639657.1:41250-53851 GCF_010583005.1 Odontomachus brunneus | reverse complement strand
AGTAGAGACTTATGACGTCATTAATCGCTCTCGGAGCGATTAACCCAGGATCAATCGAACACGCTATATGAGTGAGAAAAAATATATTTATCTCATTTTAATTTATTGCACAGCAGTGCAGCTAAAAAGAACAGACCAATTGACTGCATCAAAAGCAGCAATTGGGTGCATCTAGTGGCTGTGCATTCAACAGCAAAAGAACTAAGTAAGCACTTAAACTGACGGCACACGGCGTTTTTTTTTACGTTGAATCTGATGAGATTCAGTGATATACTAGAAAAGCTTTATTCTGGTTGGTACGTTTCCAGTATATCACTGAATTTCACTAGATCCAACTTGTTTTTATGCTGGTAAAAATAAGAGCCTCCGCACAAGACATACGTAACATGTTAAGTTTACGGGTTTCCTTGTGCGTTAACTTAAGTTTAAGTTTACGTACAGGTATGGTCATTGTATTGTCAGTACTTAACGTAACATGTTACGGATGTGCTTGTGCGTTGACTTTTAGTTAGATCTAGTGAGATCGGAAAAGTTTGTTCCGCAAACGATATATGCGTTTTATTAGATTTGGTTTCCGGATTTGAGCCTCGTGGGTTCATCTTTATTTGATTCCGACGTTTTGGGAACATTTCAGTTCGCTTTATCAGGGAGGAACGACCTGATGCCCGATACAAACTATATGCGTTTATTCATCTATAATATATATCACGTAAACTATAAATATATAAGCACGCATATGCTTAGTGAAATGCAGTGTATCCGATTCTTACTAGAATCCATTATTTTGCTCGATATATCGGGCTACCGATGGTTTTAATTAAGTTATTAAAATCATAATCGATTATTTCTTATCGATGTCGCATCTCTATCTACAAGCATGCTTTCTCTCATCCTGTAACACTCAAGGGTATGTTCCAAAATTCAACCTTGGTTACTATTTTCTATAATACAAATTATAACAAATTATAGAACTATGGTAACCAAAGTTGAATTTTGGAACGCATCCCAAGAGATAGCGTGCGTTTTAGGTAGTATATATTTCAGTGATGTAGCGGCAGCGGCCATTTTCTTGCATACACTGGAAACTCTGGGACGCAAGCCATGCTATCCCAATGATAACATGTTAAGGCTCCTGCACACGCGGTAATGCTTGCCGCGGAAGTTCGCGCGACAGCCAATCAATATGTTGTTTTTCCGTAAGAGCTAGAAAGTTATTACGGAAAGCAGCATATTGATTGGCTGCCGCGCGACAGAAGTTTGTGCGACAGCTAATCAATATGTTGTTTTTCCGTAAGAGCTAGAAAGTTATTACGGAAAGCAGCATATTGATTGGCTGTCGCGCGAACTTCCGCCGCGCGGCAAGCATTACCGCGTCCTATGTGCAGGAGCCCATTAGCAATCTAGTTTAGTATAGACATCTGTGCTCTAATGGCTTGGTTTACATCGTGCACTTGATACGCGTACTAAATAGTAACTTTCTATTAGATAATCTTGATATCGATGATATATATAAACAACGGTATATTAAGCTGGTATAATACTCATCAGCAAAACATATTGTATTGATTGAATACGTCATCGTTGATATACATTATCGATATTAAGATTATCTAATAGAAAGTTACTATTTAGTATGCGTATTAAGTGCACGATGTAAACTAGAGATGCCCGATTCTTATGGCTCCTACACACAGGACGCGGTAATGCTTGCCGCGCGACAGAAGTTTGTGCGACAGCTAATCAATATGTTGTTTTTCCGTAAGAGCTAGAAGGTTATTACGGAAAGCAGCATATTGATTGGCTGCCGCGCGACAGAAGTTTGTGCGACAGCTAATCAATATGTTGTTTTTCCGTAAGAGCTAGAAGGTTATTACGGAAAGCAGCATATTGATTGGTTGTCGCGCGAACTTCTGCCGCGCGACAAGTATTACCGCGTCCTGTGTGCAGAAGCGTCCTGTGTAATCGATTCGATTTTTTCCCTAACAAATTTAGGGAAAAAGGGTTGTTCGTGCTGCTTGCATGTTTCATACTTTTCGCTTTTAAAAAGAGATAGACGCCTAATCAGACGCTTGGAAGAAACACTCGAGTTGGTTATCTCGCTTTTGCTTTTTCCAAACATTTCAATATACTTCTGTTTAGTTTTAAAAACGAAAAGTGCGAAGAGTGCAAACAACACGAATAAGCCTATTTTTGGGGAAAGAATCGAATTGATTCAGAATCGGGCATCTCTAATATAAATCAAGTCTATTAGAAATTGGTCACGACGAAGCAACTTTTGATTGGTCTGCTATGTTTCATCAAATCCACACAATATCCAATCATAGTACTTCTATCGTAGTAGGTTATATTAGGTTAAGGAGAAATAGGCCGGTATTTATAGGCTGATATTCATAGTTGGTTCTTATATTTAAGATCGTCTGAAGTTCAGCTTCAGATGTTCTACGGATCATTTCATTGGCTATGGAGTATCTGAAGGTGAACTTAAGACGGTCTTAAATATAAGATCTGACTATGAATATCGGTCATAATTGAATCTTATTTCAACACCGTCTTAAGTAATGTCTTAAGATGCGAATACGGCTCTGTTATTGATTCATGACATCTTAAATACTGTCTTAACATATCATGAACCAATCATAGAGCCGTATTCGCATCTTAAGACATTACTTAAAGCCCATTCTACAATTGCGTGAACGTGGTTGTGAGTGGTTGTATGTGATTACGCCAACCAATCACAATAAAGCAATCAGTAAATAAAACATTCGGATTGGTTGACTCTTACGATCACGACTACGCTTACGCAATTGTAGAATGGGCTTAAGGTCGTAAGAAAACTGACCAATCACAGTCGATTATTTTTCGAACGCAAGGAGAATTAACTCTGATTGGTCAATTTTCTTACGACCTTACGGTTACGATTAAAATTTTTCTACGTGCAAAATCCTTTAAAGGCCGATTTATGATTGCCCTAACCGTTAACTTATGCTGTAATTTATAAGAAGTTGACCAATTGTAGTCGATTATTACAAGAATAGTCAACTGCGATTGGTCCATTTCTGGACTACAGCATAAGTAAACAGTAACGGCCATCATAAATCGGCCTTAAGACAGTTTTGAAATAAGATTCTACTATGAATACCGACCATAGACAGAGAGATTGAAAATGTCTTTCTCTCTCGCAGGTAAACAAATAGAGAGATTGAAAATGTTTCTCTCTCTCTCGCAGGATTTTGACGAAACCGTAGTCGTGGCCAAACTTTGATTAAAGTAACTCTAGTTAAAATGAGATAAGTACATTTTTCTCATTCTAACCTATTACACTAGAGTAGCAGCACAGCTGAAAAGAACAAACTACTTTCTCTACAGCATCTAAACCAGAACTCAATTGGTTCTTTTCAACTGCACTGCTAAACTGATGCAAAAAGTTAGAGTGAGAAAAATATACTTATCTCATTTTAACTTATTGCACCAGTGCAGCAGTTAGCTAAAAAGAACAGATCACAGTTATCGATGACAGCTGTCCGGTTAAATATACTTTAAATTGAAAGTGTGTCAAATAGCCAAGATAAATCAGGAGACAGGCTGGAAACACGTTAATTCATATAGAAAAAGATTATCATCCGACACAGTAACTTAAACGGAAAATTGACTAAGTCACATGAGCAAAAATTCATGATGTAATTAAAAATTCACATCTTAAATAATTAATAAAATTAATTATTGATATTATTAAATATTATTATTAAATTGATATATAAAATTTTAAATATTTTTTATAACATTTAGTATACTATTTGTATTTATCTACTATATTTTTATATTTAATAGGTGGCAACATGATGAACATCTTTTTAAGACCTTGTGTACAATATGTATCTGTCACAGATGAAAAGAATGTTTATTATTATAGTCATTAAATGATATATGGAGACTATAAGAATGAATAGGGCAGAAAGTACAGATACTGGTAAAGGTTGGCATGAATGTGCTAACTGGTTGACAAGATGCGGAGCATTACGAGCAGATCACAAAGCCAACTGGCCACAAGCAACTGCATTTGATTTGGCCTATACATTGCGGGATGGTGTGTTGCTTTGCAATCTACTGAATACTATGGACCCAGGGTGTATAGATATGAAGGATGTAAACCAGAAGCCACAAATGGCACAGTTCTTGTGTCTGCGCAATATAAAGGTGTTCTTATCAGCATGCTCAAACATTTTTGGCCTTTTGGAATCAGACCTCTTTGAACCATCTATGCTGTTTGATTTATCCAATTTTCATCGTGTCCTTTGTACATTATCTGCATTATCTAATTGTCCACGACTTAGGCAAAAGGGTATATCGTAAGTAACTTTTATATAATTGAAAACTATATTATCACTAATAAATTGCCAATAATTACGAAATAAACAAAAAAATAATGAAATTACTCTTCCTCATTGCAGTGGATTTTCAGTTGGTCATGGACGGTCACAGGAGGATATATATAAAGACTTGCAAAGCGCTGGTGCAGGGTAAGGATTTATTATCAACATGTTAATGGAGAAATATGTTGAGCTTTAGCTCGATAAAATAAAACGTGCTAAAATATATCGCCGTGATCAAAATATTAAGACTATTCAAAAAACTGTAAACACTTTGGAGGCTGATGGGCATATTGCATTGCATGTAGAAGTCATTAGTGAAGAAAGTATTTATAAATTACATTTAAAGATGTTATAAAGCAATTTAAATTTACTATCATTGTTAATGCAATGTTATTTTGCAAAACAATTTCATAATGCAATGTTAATGTTTTCGATAGGATTTATTAAAAGAACATTAAGTTATAAATAATATTTACATTTGAATAAGACTGACCAAAAGAATAGAAATTCCAGGTTATAAGTATAAAAGAAGAAAAACATGTTAATAATATACAGAGTGAGTAAAAAGTGCCGGACCGGTGAAATATCTCGAAAACTAAGCATTTCCGAAAGAAATGTTTCCTACAAAAGTTGTAGGAGTTTTAATTTATTCACTGATCTGGTAGTCTGACCTTGGGTGGCGTCGCCAAGGTCAGGTCAAGGTCAACTTTACTTTTTTAAATAGAAACATATTTTTTTTATTACGGAATTTTATTCTACGTGAAGAAACAAACAATTTTTGTTTAAAAAATTTTTTCATACAACCCCTTTTTTAAGATGTTTGCGGAAATATCTACAAAATTATTGGTTTCAATAATTTCTTACTCGAATTCTATCAATTTTATTTACTTTACCGGAAAATGGCAAGAAATAAAAATTGCTTATTTTTGTCTCATAGAGTTCTAAGAATTTTTTCAGAATTTTTTATTAACTTTTTAGTATGCATAAGTATGCATTTAGTATGCACTTTTTAACTGCATTTTCTTGCATTTTCTTGAAGTATTAAAAAGTTAATAAAATATTCTGAAAAAAGTCTCAAAGCTTTATGAGACAAAAATAAGCAATTTTTATCTCTTGCCATTTTTCGGTAAAGCTGATAGAATTCGAGTAAGAAATTATTGAAACCAATAATTTTGTAGATATTTCCGCAAATATCTTAAAAAATAGGGGTCATATGAAAAAATTTTTTAAACTAAAGTTATTTGTTTCTTCACGTAGAATAAAATTCCGTAAAAAAAATAAATAAATGTTTCTATTTAAAAAAGTAAAGTTGATCTTGACCTGATCTTGGCGACGCCACCCAAGGTCAGACCAGATCAGTGAATAGATCATTTAAAACCTTACAACTTTTGTAGGAAATATTTCTTTCGGAAATGCTTAGTTTTTGAATATTTCACTGGTTCGGGACTTTTTACTACCCTGTATATTTTATTGGTTTATATAAATATATAGCTTATTCATAAATATTAACTCTATTCTTTTATTTAAATCTATTCTTTAATTCACCATCAAGTAAAAGTTAGAAAAATAATTGTATTGCTTAGTCTCTATAAAAGAATAAACGATAAATTAGAGAAACTTTGTAATAATTTTGATTAATTGATTTAGTGCTACAACTACATTGGTGATGTTTACCATAAAAACTAAGGCTGTGGATATAGATGAGTCTAAGGTTTATCAAGAATTGCTCTGCTTCTCGAGTAATTCTCAGTGTGACTGGCCTTCCGTGGAGAAGGTATATGTGGTTTAACGGTTTCGCAGTTTTATTAAAAGTCTTGCTAGACAAGTCATCACTGTATCTTACAATTTTCTAAAAATAGGGCAAACAACATATAGCTAGGAATAGACAATCTAGGAACTGTTGTGCGTGCTTATGTGCGTGCGCATATACATACACAAATATTCGTGTATGCAAAGAAAGTTCTATTCTAATTACTGAAATAAGAAATTTCATTAATTCAACAGTCTCACCAGATTCGATCGAAAAATCGAAATCGGATCTATCGTATAATTAAGTGCTTATTAATTGTTGTAATTTTGAATTTATTATTTATTCCTACATATTTGTTGTAAATTAATTTTAAACTTGCATATATTGATTTATCATTATGTTAATATTCCTACCACTAAAAGTAGAGCATATATAGCATTCTAATAAAAAAGACTATGTTAGAAATTATTAATTGCTATTATTAATTGCTATTTAATTGTTCTAAAATGTAGAAAATAAAAGTAAGAAATATTCAATAGTTTGGCAAACATTATAATGTTATAACGTATTTGTTTAAGAATAAAATATAATGGAAAAATTAATTTGTGTGTGTGTGCTCATATAAATGTAGTATCAAAATGATCACTGAATTAAACTTAATTAAATTTCATAGTTTTTGAAATATTTTATAATCTGAATTTGTTACTCGGCTGTTAAGGTTCCTGTTTTCTTGCTTTGGTCACCTTAATGACACCAGAAACGAGAAAATACACGTTACAAATTCTTGCAAAATACGTTGAAATAAAATAATACATTTATAACATATTTTGCAATCAATCAAGCAGATCTGTAAAATAGTCCGAACACTTTCCTTTTGTTCTAATAAACAATAAATTATCGTACAATTAACGTGATGGAATTATGAGAAAGCATATGTTAAAAAAGTATGTTGCGTGCCATTATTTGTACGATGATGTATTGATTATTAAAGCAAAAGGAAAGTATTCAGACTATTTTTTCACAAATATGTCCGGTCGATTATAAGTGTCATTTTATAGTTGTATCTTTATATTTTTTAACAATTTTGAGCGTGTATTTTCTCGTATCTAGCATCATCAATCAATTCCGCAAAAAGGAATTAGGATTCTTAAGAAAAGGTTTCGATTTAAAATCCAGAAAAAATTAATTATTTAGGAATTTTTTTAAGAGAAAGACATTTAATGAGGGTTTCAGCATTTTATTAGTAATGTCTTAGATTATACTCATAATGTCTTAGATTATACAAATTTTTGCATTCTTTTTTTTTAAATTTAATAAAAGATTGCACTGATGACTTCTTAAAATGGATGTCTCACAAAACGATGAGACGTCTAACTCCTAAACTATTAGTCTGAAACAAATAAAATGAAACAAATGAATTTGATTATTAAAAAGCACGAAGTTTCTTAAGAGGCTAATCTTTAAAAATTAAAAAAAAATTATTCTTTAATAACATGGCGACACTTCAAAGTTTGAAGTTATTTCTTTTTATTTCTATCGAACCTCTATCAAAAATACTAATTTTTGAAAAGTTAAAAATGTTGAATGTTAGTCTCTTTTTAAAAAGTATATTTTTTAAAATAAAATAATTATTTAGTTTAGGCGAGTCAGCTCCAATCACCTTAACCTTGACATATGTTATTGAAGACATCTTACTGAGTAACATATTGTAGGTTTTAGCAATCGCTCATTGTTTATTAAGAAGTTAGTTAAAAGTTTATTATCAAAAGAAGTCACATAAATGCTACAAACTTTAGGTAGAATGCTACATTATTTAGGTAGAGCTGTAATATGTGAACACTAAGTATAATATTTTCAGTTCTTAGTTACAAGCGAGCGCTCTGACTATGTAGATACAATCGTAGACATATATAAACAGTTTTTCCTTATTCCTTATTTTCGTACAATATATTGTATCACGAATTTCTACATTTAACACACAATTACGATGAAATCATTAAATATTTAGCTGAAAAGAAAGTTATTTATAAAAAATGCATTTATAAATGTTATTTATAAATGTATGCATATAAAATAGTACATTTGCGCGGGGGAGAGGCTTTGTCCCTCCTCCCCGCACTTTCTCTCCAAAAAATTAATCCTAACCTAACCGATTTATAGAAATATAGTAAACCACAGCAATCCATCCTTTTTATACATAATTATCAAAAAAATTATTAATAGAAAACTAGAAGAATAGAAATGCAGGTACTGTTTGCGATATTTTTTGTACATAGTGTACATTGAAATATCGTAAACAATACCTGCATTTTTATCTTTATATTTTTTTTATTGACAAATTATGTATAAAAATGTAGATGGATTGCGCATATACGTGTACGGTTTATCATATTTCAATTTGATTGATTAGGTTAGAGTTAGTTTTCTTGGGAAAGGGGGACGGAGCCCCTCCTTCGTGCATATAGGTATAGTGTTTGCTATATTTCTATGTATATACCGTGTGCAAAAATTATATATTTACAGAATTTGTTAATATTTATCTATTTTATAGTATCTAAAAGCTTTCGCCTACAGCAGTTTTATTTGTTACTCTTGTCAAAATAACATGTATCTACACGAATTTTTTTATTAAATTTTTTGTAAGTTAGTGAGACTTATGTCTCCGACAACATATATCAAGATCATTGGAATCGATAAGGTCGTTTCTAATGTAAACATTTATCTTATTTTTAATATAAGTAAGAGGGGGGCAAATAGTGACAGGGAGCAAATAGTGACAGTTTAAATTTCTCCTATATTTCCCGCGTCTATGCTACTACCACCGTCAATAGCGAGTAAGTTCTCCAATATCTAATCATCTTTAAAAAAAACAAAAAAACAATTAAGGGGGAAACCTCCTTTACACGGTCGAAAACATTACATGATTTTCACGAATTTTTTTCTCGGGTATAATAACTTGAAACGTTTTGAAATTTTTATGACAATTTAATACACAATCAAAGAGTACACAGGTTTTTAAAAAAAAAAAAAAGATGTTTACTATAAAAACGGACGCCATATTAATATCGCTTCGCTTATGGAGTGTCTCCGCTGTGTACACTGTAGCGTCCTTAATTTTGATCTGAAACAAAAAAACCAAAATTTTTTGTCATGTTTATGATACTAGCTTCTATGTGACATTTCGATTTTTTAAAGAAAAAGTCGAAATTGCATGTTTTTACACAGTTTAAAATTGAAAGTGCGTTTTTCGTTAAAAAAATCGACTTTAAAATACGAAAAAAATATGAAAAAAATTTTTTTTTTTAAAAAACAATGTCACATCGAAGAGAATTTAATTATCTTTAAAATGAGAGGTCATAAAGCCAAATCAGTTCAGTAGATTTCTCTTAATCGTGTACACAAAATCGAAAAAACGTGTTTCGAGAAAAACGCGTTTAAAGTTTTAGATGCATAAAAATACTACATATTCACAACTTACGGCAGTCTCACGCTAATCAGCGATTCCAGCTGCATAAAGTAGCCCCTCCACTTCCTCGTAGAACTTGTTTTGAGCCATTATCTCCATCCTACGAGCCGTTCTTGCCTCTTTTGAGCTGCTATAGCTTTGGCGGTTCTGTCTGTTTATTCGCTTCTCGTCCTTCGTTATGGCAAAATTGTATGCCTGGATCCCAATTTCGATATCCAATTTATTCATTATCATTAACACTGCATTGTAGCCTTCGTTAAATATCGATGCAGCAATATACGCAGCAATGCAGACGATTTTTGCTCCACTGTGAATGTGTTTAGGCGATAAACGCCAAACGGTAGAATTGAAACTTTCATTTGCATTCTGTGTGTAACCGCCTAAACACCTTTCCAAAAGACTATCATTCGAAAGATCGTCGAAGATCGGTTGCAAATGTTTCTCAACATTTGGGTGAAGAGGACTCGTCACCCGACCCGTCCGCTTTAACTTCGTAAATACTGCAGATATCGACTTGAAATTTTCAGGGAATATTCTTGAATAGTTTAACAATCGATTAAGACTATTTCCAAAATATCGATTTTTTTGACCCGATAAAGGAGGTTTCCCCCTTAAACTGCTAAGTCAAACATAACTAATAAAGAAGCCTAAAATTTTGGCCTTTGTGAAACAAGGTAAAACTTGAATTTTATTCGGGTATTTCTACTTAGATTGTTTTGATTCTCGAAATAAGATCCTCTAAATAAGATTTTTACTTGTTTAACGTTGTACAATATGTTTCTTCTAGTATGATTTGAACTATATTTTTCTGTAAATTTTGGTAGTCAGAAATTTTTGTCTTTCAGAAAACAAATATTGTAAATGAGTGACATAAATAATCAAATTGTCTGTTTAATATGAAAAACTCAAAAATAAATATTTTGTTGAATTTTATGAATATCGGTAACTCAGACGGTAACAGGTTTGAATAAAAATGTTTTTCAGGGATCTCCTAACTTTTTCATGCTGTTTTGCACTATAAAATAGTATTTATGTACTAGTCATACTTGTTAAATGTTTCCGGCCTCAGTTAACATTTTTATAGTATAAAAGAGCATGAGAAAGTTAAGGAGATCTCTGAGAAAAAGGTTTGATGAAGCTCCTCCAGTTTCAGAGATAATGAAAAATTATTGTTTCAAAGTACTAAAGAGAGGAGTGCTATTGATGAAAATGTATTCAAATGTTCCTAATAGCTCAAAATATTTTTATTCAAAAACCTGCTACCGTCCTAATAGCTCAAAATATTTTTATTCAAAAATTTGCTACCGTGCGAGATATAATCTACCATAACATAAACCATAGCGGCTCTGTGAATACCGATATTCATAAAATTCGACAAAATATTTTTTTTATTGAGTATTGAGTATTCAATCTTTTGTATTGAGTAGACAATTTGATTATTTATGTTACTTCTTTACAATATTTGTTTTCTAAAAGACAAAAATCTGACTACCTAAATTAACAAAAAAAATTAAACAAATTAAAAAATGAAACAATTAAAAATATTTTAATAATTAAAAAAAATTTTAAACAAATTTAAAATATAAAGAAATTAATACAATTTCTGCCTAGCAGATGCTTTTTACTAATTGTGTTCGTCATATTGGAACCACCATTTTGAATTTCAAAAAGTGCTATACGACATTGGAAAATTCATATTTTTTCGCGAATTTTAACACCTTGAACGAATTTTTTGCGCTAAACTAATTTTGGGGAACATGGAATGTCCGCTTGAGAAAAAAGTCCCTTATATACAAGGTGGACCATTTTATTCAAAACACGCAAAAATCTCAAAAAGGAGAAATTAAAAAAAAAAAATGTTTCAGACAAAAGTTGTCGGGTTCAGAGGGGGACATCTGAAGGTGACCTTGACTTTAACCTCGGAGCTTATTCTGAAGGTTATTCGAAAGTCAACTTTGCATTTTAAATAGAAACATTAATTTTTTCTTACGGAATTTTATTTTTCGTGAAAAAACTAATAACTTTTATTTGAACAAATTTTTCGTACGACCTCCATTTTTTAAGATATTTACGGAAATATCTAGAAAATTATTGGTTTCAATAATTTTTTACTCGAATTCTATCAACTTTACCGAAAAATGGTAAGAGATAAAAATTGTTTATTTTCTTCTCTAGAGCTCCGGGAATTTTTTCAGAATTTTTTAGCTAACTTCTTAGTACTGCATTTTCTTGCATTTTCTTGAAGTATTAAAAAGTTTATAAAAAATTCTGAAAAATTTCCGGAGCTCTATGAGAAGAAAATAAACAATTTTTATCTCTTATCATTTTTCGGTAAAGTTGGTAGAATTCGAGTAAAAAATTATTAAAACCAATAATTTTGTAGATATTTCTGTAAATATCTTAAAAAATGGAGGTTGTACGAAAAATTCGTTCAAACAAAAGTTGTTAGTTACTTCACAAAGAATAAAATTCCGTAAGAAAAAATTAATGTTTCTATTTAAAATGCAAAATTGACTTTCGAATAATCTTTAGAATGAGCTCCGAGGTCAAAGTCTAGGTCACCTTCAGATGTCCCCCTTTGAACACAACTTTTGTCTGAAACATTTTTTGAAAAAATTTCTCCTTTTTGAGATTTTTACGTGTATTGAATAAAATGGCTCGCCCTGTATATAAAAAAACTCAATAACTCTGAAAATATCTGAAAAGTAAGAAAATAGAACCAAATAATATATGCAGGGTGTTTACGAAATACTTGAATAAACTTCTAAAGCACATTTTTCTTTTAAAAATAAAGACAAAAAGTTTATATTAAAAAGTTCTGAGCGTTTTCCGCTAGATGAGCTTTAGTGAGCCATATCTCACGATGTATACATCGCATCGGGTCATACTATACGGCGATTTAAAGGTGACATTACGCTTCAAAAAAAGTTCTGTGACAGTTTTGTGTTTGGTCAAGCCTGTTGTGTGTTACAGCGTTCCAAAATGAAGGTAAAAAAAGAGAAAATTCGATACATT
>NW_022639657.1:39564-41240 GCF_010583005.1 Odontomachus brunneus | reverse complement strand
AAGCGATTATCACCTTTTCAAGCATTTGCAAAATTTTCTTGATGGTACAAAACTGGCCTCAAGAGAGGCTTGTGAAAATGAGCTGGTCAAGTTTTTTATCAATAGGGACGAGGACTTCTTCAATCGCGGAATTATGAAATTGCCTTCAAAATGGACAAAAGTTATCGAACAAAACGGCGCATATTTGATCGAAATCGGATAATCCTAACTATGTTAATTTCATCGTCGAAATAAAGCGAAAAAACGCTCAGAACTTTTTACTTCACCTAATATAAACTCGTAATCGAATATAAGTGGTTGCGATATTATACTAAAACAAAGTTATGTTAATGTTATTAAATAATCATAAGTAAACATAACATATAACACAGATATAATCGAGACGGATGATATGTTCAAAACTCCAGCAAACACCGCACCACCACGGCCGGTGAAACGGAGCACCATATTTTAGCCGTCATGTGAGAAAAATATTTAATAATAATTATCTAAATAGATAGATTGACAGAGAATCAGTCGCATGACCTCTACATTCTCTCCACGACTTGCATTTACTAGATTTTTATGAATTTCTATAAAGACATTTAAAGTATTTAGTGTATTCGCAGTTTATTGATAACAAAAAGATGCATTACTAATGCTTGTAAGGCATAAGTAATAGAATCGTCCGCGAATGTTTTAAACGATTCGATAACCCTTAATCCGCTATATCAATGCTTGTCTTCAATCAAATGGTGATCATTTTGAGCACTTTTAATGTTATAATGTTTGTTATAATTTAAATGTTTACTTATGATTATTTAGTAGTATAACGTTAACTTCCCAACCATTATATTTGATTGTGTTTATATAAACTTTTTTTCTTTATTTTAATATAAAGAATACATCCTATAGAAATTTGTTTAAATATTTCATAAATATCTTATATATAATCCAGGGTGATCCACTTAACCCTTTGGGGACGGAGCCGCTCGACGGGCTATAAGGAAGATAAGACTTCATCGCTAATGGCCCCTAATGTCTTTGAATGAAAACGTGACTCTTTTACTATACCTATGCGTATCTTATCACTCAGAACGACAGACGTCGCGAGCCTTGCAGCTACGAACTAATTTGGGCGGCTATATGCCGACACGCGTCCGGAACGGTAAAACGGCTTGGGCGGCTATATGCCGACACTCGTCCCCAAAGGGTTAAATCAAGCATCTTAACCATTTGACTGGCACGCGCGCCAAAAGGCGCATCCGTGTCCGTTTCACAACTGGCACGCGCGCCAAAAGTCGCGTGCTTTATACGAGAAGAAACTCGCCTTACCTTTATGCTGGAAATATATTATTGAATTTAAAAGGTTACTAATCTTATGTCTTCGACATCAAGAAATCCAAATTTTATGTCAAAATTAAAGAATTTTCAAACTCCGATGCACTATCGTCTGTTTAATATGCACGGAAAATTCTTTTTTTTACATTGATTTGAGAACTAAGATTATACTCCGGGGTCGTGATTCACATCACCAGCAAATGCGCAAAGGTTAACTATGTTTATATGTTTTAGAAATGATTATTACAATTTGACTTAACAAACAATATTATAAAAGTATAATTTTAGTTCTTAAATCAATGTAAAAGAAAGAATTTTCCGTGTGTATTAAACAGAAGATAATGCATCGTGGTTTG
>NW_022639657.1:38823-39554 GCF_010583005.1 Odontomachus brunneus | reverse complement strand
CTTTCGAATAATCTTTAGAATGAGCTCCGAGGTCAAAGTCTAGGTCACCTTCAGATGTCCCCCTTTGAACACAACTTTTGTCTGAAACATTTTTTGAAAAAATTTCTCCTTTTTGAGATTTTTACGTGTATTGAATAAAATGGCTCGCCCTGTATATAAAAAAACTCAATAACTCTGAAAATATCTGAAAAGTAAGAAAATAGAACCAAATAATATATGCAGGGTGTTTACGAAATACTTGAATAAACTTCTAAAGCACATTTTTCTTTTAAAAATAAAGACAAAAAGTTTATATTAAAAAGTTCTGAGCGTTTTCCGCTAGATGAGCTTTAGTGAGCCATATCTCACGATGTATACATCGCATCGGGTCATACTATACGGCGATTTAAAGGTGACATTACGCTTCAAAAAAAGTTCTGTGACAGTTTTGTGTTTGGTCAAGCCTGTTGTGTGTTACAGCGTTCCAAAATGAAGGTAAAAAAAGAGAAAATTCGATACATTCTTCAGTACCACTACGACCAAGGTGAAAAGGCGGAGCAGGCGGCCAAAAAAATTTGTGCTGTTTATGGACCCAATACAGTATCGAATGCAACAGCAAAGCGGTGGTTCCAACGATTCCGTTCTGGTAATATGGACGTCGAAGATGAGGCACGCTCTGGTAGGCCAATCGTCGAAAATGTCGATAAAATCATGGAAATCGTCGAGTCGGACCGGCATGTGAGCACTTATTC
>NW_022639657.1:14890-38242 GCF_010583005.1 Odontomachus brunneus | reverse complement strand
TATAGTCCAGACTTGGCACCAAGCGATTATCACCTTTTCAAGCATTTGCAAAATTTTCTTGATGGTACAAAACTGGCCTCAAGAGAGGCTTGTGAAAATGAGCTGGTCAAGTTTTTTATCAATAGGGACGAGGACTTCTTCAATCGCGGAATTATGAAATTGCCTTCAAAATGGACAAAAGTTATCGAACAAAACGGCGCATATTTGATCGAAATCGGATAATCCTAACTATGTTAATTTCATCGTCGAAATAAAGCGAAAAAACGCTCAGAACTTTTTACTTCACCTAATATAAACTCGTAATCGAATATAAGTGGTTGCGATATTATACTAAAACAAAGTTATGTTAATGTTATTAAATAATCATAAGTAAACATAACATATAACACAGATATAATCGAGACGGATGATATGTTCAAAACTCCAGCAAACACCGCACCACCACGGCCGGTGAAACGGAGCACCATATTTTAGCCGTCATGTGAGAAAAATATTTAATAATAATTATCTAAATAGATAGATTGACAGAGAATCAGTCGCATGACCTCTACATTCTCTCCACGACTTGCATTTACTAGATTTTTATGAATTTCTATAAAGACATTTAAAGTATTTAGTGTATTCGCAGTTTATTGATAACAAAAAGATGCATTACTAATGCTTGTAAGGCATAAGTAATAGAATCGTCCGCGAATGTTTTAAACGATTCGATAACCCTTAATCCGCTATATCAATGCTTGTCTTCAATCAAATGGTGATCATTTTGAGCACTTTTAATGTTATAATGTTTGTTATAATTTAAATGTTTACTTATGATTATTTAGTAGTATAACGTTAACTTCCCAACCATTATATTTGATTGTGTTTATATAAACTTTTTTTCTTTATTTTAATATAAAGAATACATCCTATAGAAATTTGTTTAAATATTTCATAAATATCTTATATATAATCCAGGGTGATCCACTTAACCCTTTGGGGACGGAGCCGCTCGACGGGCTATAAGGAAGATAAGACTTCATCGCTAATGGCCCCTAATGTCTTTGAATGAAAACGTGACTCTTTTACTATACCTATGCGTATCTTATCACTCAGAACGACAGACGTCGCGAGCCTTGCAGCTACGAACTAATTTGGGCGGCTATATGCCGACACGCGTCCGGAACGGTAAAACGGCTTGGGCGGCTATATGCCGACACTCGTCCCCAAAGGGTTAAATCAAGCATCTTAACCATTTGACTGGCACGCGCGCCAAAAGGCGCATCCGTGTCCGTTTCACAACTGGCACGCGCGCCAAAAGTCGCGTGCTTTATACGAGAAGAAACTCGCCTTACCTTTATGCTGGAAATATATTATTGAATTTAAAAGGTTACTAATCTTATGTCTTCGACATCAAGAAATCCAAATTTTATGTCAAAATTAAAGAATTTTCAAACTCCGATGCACTATCGTCTGTTTAATATGCACGGAAAATTCTTTTTTTTACATTGATTTGAGAACTAAGATTATACTCCGGGGTCGTGATTCACATCACCAGCAAATGCGCAAAGGTTAACTATGTTTATATGTTTTAGAAATGATTATTACAATTTGACTTAACAAACAATATTATAAAAGTATAATTTTAGTTCTTAAATCAATGTAAAAGAAAGAATTTTCCGTGTGTATTAAACAGAAGATAATGCATCGTGGTTTGAAAATTCTTTAATTTTGACATAAAATTCGGATTCCTTGATGTCAAAAACATAAGATTAGTAACCTTTTAAATTCAATAACATATATCCAGCATAGAAATAAGATGAGTTTCTTCTCGCATAAAGCACGCGACTTTCAGCGCGCGTGCCAGTTGTGGTACGGACAGGGATACGCCTTTTGGCGCGCGTGCTAGTCAAATGATTAAATTTCTTACTTGTTTTTGATGATACGAAAAAATGTTCAAGAAAAAAGTTGCACAGTTCGAGGGATAATAATTACGATAACAGAAAAAATTGTTTTTAAGATCATTTTTTCAGGGAGTTGAAGATCAATGTAATTTTTTTAAATGGAACTACATATCTTTGTACACTTTTGTAGCTAACATCGTGAGGAGTCCAGCAATATGACCTTTAAATAATCTAGAACATGAAAAATTATGTATGTTTGAAAAAAGGGAGAATTAAACATTTATACTTTTCAACAAAAAACTTTATTTAAGAAGGTGTTCAAAATGATGCTTTTCAACTTCAATACATTTTTAAATACGATACTTTTGTCCTTTCTATCATTTCTGAATTTATAATCACACATGCACTCAAAATATGCTATCTCTTGTTCTCTTGCGTAATTGGTATATCATTTAACAATATTTTTCAATATTCTTTACAAAAAAAAGTCTAGAGGATTCAAATCAAAAGAATTTTTTTCTCTTTCGTATTATTCATATTCAACTCTAATATTGCCAGAATCTTGAGAAATACTAAACTGCGAAAGCACTTCACAATCATTTAAATAATAGATACATTTACAAATCAAGCGACACGGGAGTGTCGCGAGCCAAGTGCAAGCGCGAAGCAATTCGTGTATACTTACGTGCGACCGACCGTGAGACTAGTTGAACACAGGCAAGATTTCGCGTTCGACTATAATGGATAAACGGACAAAGTTCTGGATGGGTTTAATCAATTCCTTGGGTTTACGTTACTTCATAAAATTGTCTTTACTTTTTCTCTATGTGCTCTAAAAGTTGAGATATCTTAGCTCAAAGTAAAAAATCATGAATTTACACGTAAGAAACGTCGTCGTCATCATCTCCATACAGAAAATGTCAATTGATTATGTTTCTCCGTTAGATGGCGGGACGGCGGGATCGTCATCGTCTTCCAGCCTTCTCAGACTCTCCTATTTTGCCTGTTCGATACCGTGTTAAGTTAATGACCAAAAAGTTGTAGGTGGCGTTACTATCTAGTTGGCCCTTAGTACATATATATAATTATATAATAGTTACATTGTTGAGTACAAAATTACAACTAACTTGTACGTTACGTGTAATGTTATGTTCACTGGATTCAGTTATCTATATCTCTTTTAAGCAAATTAGTTGACTTTTTATTTCAACGGTTGTACATATTATCTTATTAAATATTATAACTGAAACATTTTCTAATGGTAATATATTTCTATTCCAGCCAATTGGAACATAAAATTTGTTGTTACATTTAATCTTATTAAATATCAAAACACTTTCTTTTTCTTTGGCATTATCTAAATTTTCTTGTTCTTTAGTATTAATTAAGATTTCGTTTTCGTCGTTGTCATTACTTTTATTTAATAATATATTTTCTGTGTTCTCTATCATATTATATTCATTTGTAAATTCTGTCCACGGAAATAATGTAGGTGTTACATTTTGCTTTCTTTAGTGTAATCAAAGAAATCAGTAATAATTATTCCTCAATTATATTAAACTATTATTTAGTTACAATATTTATAATAATGTCATTATATTCATAATCATATGATGATTTCATATATTTGATGCAATATTTAAAAATTATATTTTTTAAAAATGAATTTTATAGATGAATAGAATTTTTTAGATGAATTAGACGGTATACGTGTATCATTAAAAAAAAAATATAATTCTTAAATATTGCATAAAATATATGAAATCATCATATGATTATGGATATAATGACATTATTATAAATATTGTAATTAAATAATAGTTACAGAACTAAATAATAGTTTAATATAATTGAGGAATAATTATTACTGATTTATTTTTAGTTTGTAACTAAATAATAGTTTAATGTAATTGAGGAATAATTATTACTGATTTCTTTGATTATACTTAAGAAAGCGTATCTCAAGCAAAATGCAACGTCTAAGTTATTTCTGTGGACAGAATTTACAAATGAATGTAATATGATAGAGAGTACAGAAAATGTATTATTAAATAAAAGTAATGACAACGACGAAAACGAAATCTTAATTAATACTAAAAAACAAGAAAGCTTAGATATGCCAAAGAAAAAGAAAGTGTTCTGATATTTAACCCCTTGACTGTGGAGGCAGGAAAAAATATTGTCGAATTTTCTTTATGATATTATTATAAAGGTTTTTGAGGTCGCTGAATCCGAATTTGACATCAAAATTTCGAAAATTAAAATGGCGGATCCAATATGGTAGGTCAAAATAAAAAAAAATAGGATTTTCATGAAAGTGGGTATCTATATTTTGAAATTTTGATATCAAATTCGAATTCAGCGACCCCAAAAACATATAGATACTCACTTTCATGAAAATCTTATTATTTGCATAATTTTGACCCGCCATGTTGGATCCGCTATTTTGAATTTCGAAATTTTGATATCAAATTTGGATTCAGCGACACCAAAAACATATAGATACCCACTTGTATACAAAAAACAATAGTATTATTTTTTTTTCATCGATGCGGGTATACACGCCATCCACAGTCAAGGGCTTAATGAGATTAAACGTAACAACAAACTTTATGTTTCAATTGGCTGGAATAGAAATATATTACCACTAGAAAATGTCTCAGTTATAATATTTAATAAGTAAATATATACAACGTTGAAACAGAAAGTCAACTAATTTGCTTAAAAGAGATATCGATAACTAAGCCCAGTGAATACAACGTTAAATGTAACGTACAAGTTAGTTGTAATTTCCTACTTAACAATGTAACTGCTATATAACACGTGTGTTATATAACAGTTACATTGTTGAGTAAAAAATTATAACTAATATAAGGTGTAGTAAAAAGAAATCCATTATTTTTCCAATAGATGGCTTTAGTAATGTGTATCTCGCGTTGTATAAGTGCGATCGGTTTACGCTAGATGGCGTTAGAAAGATAAGATTTCGTACTAAAAAAATTCTCAGACAGTTTTGTGATTGTTTGACTCAGTATTGTCAAAGCGCGTCAAAGATGGACACCAGCAAAGAGAAAATACGCCATATTTTACAGTTTTTCTTCGATAAAGGCGAAAACGCAAGCCAGGCGGCTGAAAATGTGAATAGTGTTTATGGTCCTGATACTGTAACAGCCAATCACGCGCAATTTTGGTTTCGTCGATTCCGTTCCGGTAATTTTGATGTCAAAGATGCACCACGCTCTGGAAGGCCAATTGTCGAAAATGTCGATAAAATAATGGAAATCGTCGAGTCCGACCGTCATGTAAACACTGTTTCGATTGCCCAGGAGCTAAACATTGCACAAAAACGTTTGGAACGTTTGGAACAACTTGAATAAGGATGGATACAAAAAGAAGCTCGATGTATGGGTGCCACTCGAGTTAACGCAAAAAAACCTCATTTCCGAATTTCCATCTGCGAATCGCTGTTGAATCGCAACAAAATCGACCCATTTCTGCAGCGGATGATGACTGGTGATGAAAAGTGGGTCACTTACACAACGTCAAGCGAAAACGGTCGTGGTCGAAACGCGGTGAGCCGGCGCAAACGGTGGCCAAGCCAGGATTGACGGTAGGAAGGCTTTGCTGTGTGTTTGGTGGGATTGGCAGGGAATCATCCACTATGAGCTGCTCCCCTACGGCCAAACTCTTAATTCGGACCTGTACTGTCAACAATTGGACCGTCTGAAGGAATCAATCGCCCAGAAGCGGCCAGCTTTGGCCAATAGGAGAGGAATTGTGTTCCATCAGAACAACGTCAGGCCACACACATCGATAGTGCCAGAAGCTCCGGGAGCTTGGTTGGGAGGTTCTTATGCATCCACCTTATAGTCCGGACCTAGCACCAAGTGATTACCACCTGTCTATGGCGAATGATTTTGCTGGTGAAAAATTCGCCTCAAGAGAAGCTTGTGAAAATCGACTGTCCCAGTTTTTTGCCAATAGGGACAAGAGTTTCTATGAGAGAGGCATAATGGAATTACCTTCAAAATGGCAACAAGTTATCGAACAAAATGGTGCATATTTGATCTAAATCGGATCATTCTAACTATGCTAAATAAAGCCTTCAATTTCATGCAAAAATAATGGATTTTTTTTTTTACTACACCTTATATGTACGTTACGTATAACGTTGTGTTCACTGGGAAGATATGAAAATACAAGTAAAAGCTTTAGGAAAACCAATAAATATAAACATATTTGGATTAAATAGTGAAGTTTTATCCCTAAATGTACATTTATTACACATTATTATTTTCAAATAAGATTGTTACATTATTGTCGCGAATTAAATAATACTAAAAATGAGAGAGAGAGAGAGAGAGATTTTATAAAAATGAATTATTTTGAAACAAAAGTTTAAAGAATCTGGTTTTTATGTACACTTAAATATTTACAATGCCCAAATTCAACATATAAATTTTTTAACAAAGAAACTCGTTTTCAGTATTTAATATTATTTTGTAAAAAAAGATGTGATATAAAAACAAAATTACTTTTTCAAAAAAGTAAAAAAGAAGCAGCTAAGTACATGTGCGTTAGCATTATTTGTTTTTACAAAAAATATCGTTATAAATAAATTACAACAAAAGTTCAGCTAAAAAATATTTAAAAAAATATTAAAACAATTTATTCAGAAATAACAAATAAAATAATTAGAGAAATACAATAATATTGAAAAAAATTATAATAACTTACACAAAAAGCACTTGGCGTGCCTTTTTTTAATATTACATCGAAAATCAATAAAATATCTTGATAATTATTAAAATAAGAGAACCGTTTGTCTATAATAAAGACACGCTAAATGCTTTTTGTGTAAGTTATAATAATTTTTTTCAACATTATTGTATTTCTCTAATTACTTTATTTTTTACTTAATAATATATTACTAAGATATTAATAATATATTTAATTTATAAATATATAGTCAAAGCCACATATGTTTATAAAAGTAAAAATTGAAATAATTAATCATTCGTACTTGGCGTAAACCTCTTGATATTACTTTTATAGAGAGTATAAAATTTTCTTGTAATTTTCAAAAGAGTATTAGTACATAGTATAATTGATCTCAATAAGGTTGTTTTAATATTTTTTTAAATATTTTTTAGCTGAGCTTTTGTTGTAATTTATTTATAATGATTTTTTTGTAAAAACAAATAATGCTAACGTGCGTGCATTTGGCTTTTTTTACTTTTTTTTGAAAAAATATACAATATACAGGGATCCCATTTTAATATAAGAATTTCTTACTCGAATTCTAGTACTAAACAGTTTTTAAAACATTCTGAAAAAAATTCCCAAAGCTCTATGAGAAGAAAATAGATAAAGATCGCTTACTATTTTTCGGTAAAGTTGATAGAATTCGAGATTATTAATACCAATAATTTTGTAAATATTTCTGTAAATGTCTTAAAAAATAGAGGTCGCATAAAAATTTTTTTCAAACAGGAATTATTTGTTTATTTAGAAACAAACAATTCCTATTCGAAAAAAATTTTCTGTCTGTAGAATAAAATTCTGTTTGTAGAATAAAATTCCGTAATAAAAAATACATGTATCTGTTTAAAAAAACAAAGTTGACTTCGACTGACCGCGGCGCAACCCAAGGTCAACTCAGTGGTATCTTCTTATGTCCTCTATCGAACCATATAACTTTTGTTTGAAACATTTTTCTGTATCTTCCATATTTTTTGAGATTTTTGCCTGGGGCATTTAAAATGGACATATTATAGAAGTCAAGATGGGATATTCTACATTGAATTCACGAAGAACTCATAACATCAAATATACATATCTACTATTGTGATATCAACATGATGGTTGTCTGACCCATGTGTGATTATAAATTCAGAAATGATAGAAAGGGCAAGAGTATCAGTTATGTTTCATATTGAAAAATGTATTAAAGTTAGAAGGCATTATTTTGTACATTTTAAATATAAATTTTTTGTGTTGAAAAACAATTGTTTGATTTTTTTCAAATATCTGTAATTTTCCATATTTAAGATTATTTAAAAATTATGTTGTTATAGGACATTGGACTTCTTTCAATGTTGGTAAAAGCATACAAACAAAAACATGTAGTTATATTTAAAAAAATTACTTTAACCTTTAAATCTGTAAAAATGATCTTGAGAAAAGAATTTTTCTGTCATCATAATTGCTCCCTCAAACCATGCAACTTTTCCTTTGGACATTTTTTTGCATCATCAAAAACAAGTGAGAAATTTAAGAAACTCAGTATAAGTGGACCACCGTGAGGTGTGTGTGTGTGTGTATGTTCGTGTGCGTGTGTCATTGAACTAGAGGCGCGGTTCAGTAACCGCTACAAATGCTGCGTAGCGTTTCTCTTTCTTGTTCTATTTCTCGAATTCGAATAAAGAAAGAGAAAGAAGTAAAAACGTTATAAAGCATTTGTAGCGCTTACTAGACCGTATTCTATATAACATACTGGAAGGAGTACTGCCGTAGAGGGGGCCGAACCGTTCTGTAAGACAAAGGCCACATCCAAGTGGTATCTCGCTCTCTGTCTTACTAACATTCTCTAATTTTTTGTTACTAATTTTTTACAGTATACAGGGTGAATCTGAAAAAGGACCTAGATCTTTGAAGAGTTAAAAGATTATTGAGTAGATGAATATGAGTATCAACCGCTGGTAAATGTTCACTTTAGGGGAGTCACCTTTGATCACCTTGACCTTGACATATATTATAGAGGTCATCCTTCTGAGTAACCTTCAGAAAGTTTTAGCCGTCGCTCGTTGTTTGTTAAAAAGTTATTAACAAAAAATGTTTTAGAAATTGATTATAATTTTTGCACACAGTGTACATAAAGATAAGGTAAACAGTGCACAGGATAAATAAATTATATTGAAAAGATTATTTATTCAATATTTATAATAAATTTATTCAGTAAAATTTCCGCTAAGTGGATAGAAATGAGCTATAATTTCAAAAAATTTATCGATTCGATTCGATCAACATACAATGGTAGTGTGTATCAGGACATGATCATAACATGATTATCAACATTGAAATCGTACATACGATCAAAACAAAACCCGCGCAATATACCCTGTGTACAAAAATTACGTTCAACTTTTTTTTAGTAAGTACTGCAATCTCGAACGACTAGCGGGGGACTGCGCCCCTCGCATCCCCCTAAAAACTAACCTAACCCAACCTATCGTCACATTAAGCGTCAGTTATTGTTTATTAAAGTGTTCAACTTTTGTGTTAATGTGACGATAAGTTGGGTTAGGTTAGTTTTGAGGGGGGTGCGGGAGGCGCAGCCCCCCGCTAGTTGTTCGATATTGCTCGTTAACGGTACACATCGAAAAATTGTAATATATTTTTCGAACTTCTTTTATCAATAACTTTTTAACAAACAATGAGCGACGGCTAAAACCTTCTGAAGGTTATTCAGGAGGATGACCTCTATAATATTTGTCAAGGTCAAGGTGATCAAAGGTGACTCCCCTAAAGTGAACATTTACCGTTTTTTTGCTGAACATAACATTGCTTTTTAACCCTCCATTCACGAACGTTAGTGCTCTTGTATGGACGAAATGTTATTAATTAAATGCCTGTTATTAATTAAATTTAAATTAAAACTTAATTATTGATGCATTAATACGGCTTTATAAAAATGAGTAGATGAATTAAATCCGAGTAGATATTCAATTATGAGTAGATGAATATATAGATATTAGTTATATGGAAATACGTATATATTATTATAACTACAAGATAAGTGTTTTTATTTTTCTTTATCGTTAAGTTAATAATATACAAAATATGTAATTTTCAATGTAGGCTACATTTTTAGTCTGTCAGGTAATACATGACAGACAAAGAGAGAGATTCCTTTTGGATATTATCTTTCTCGGTTTGCGCTCATCGAGGTAGAGATAAAGGCAGTACTTCCAGTATGTTATAATTAAACGAGTTTGTTACATTATTCGTGATCCATTAGTAAATGTAACTTGTCCCTATTAATCATTATAACAGCATTATTTCCTAAATCTGTATCGTATTCCAAATTCCAAACTTGTATTTGCAATGACCAAGTACACGGAAAAAGAAAAAGAAAATTATTCAGATTAAAAAAAAAAACTTGGCACGCCCGGATGACATCAAGATGTATTAAAGCATTCTAAAACATATTTCATTTCACAGTAAGATTATAGATATATACTTGTAAGTAACATTGAAATAGTTATTGCAATTCAGGCGCGCCAAGTTTTTTTTGTGAATCTGAATAATTTTATTTTTCTTTTTCCGTGTACTTGGTCATTTCAAATACAAGTTTGGAATTTGGAATACAATACAGATTTAGGAAATAACGCTGTTATAATAAATAATAGGGACAAGTTACATTTACTAATGGATCACGAATAATGATAACAAACTCGTTAAACATATACCTGACACAGAATAATATAATATATATAAAAAATAGATACATGACAAAGTCTAATAACAAATAAAGTGATTACAAAAATGATGTGTTATAATTAATCATAGTTACTTGGCGCGAATTTCCTGATATCATTAATTTTGTAGTAGAAGAGTACAGTTTGTTATAGGAATAATTTTTTAACATAATTGTTTGTACGGATTATTTTGTATTACAATTTTCTTTTTTTTACGAAGCGCAGAAACTAAGCGCTTTTTTTACCTTTTTTAAAAGATAAATTTTTGGGAATATTACCTATTTTTGTACAAGAGCTACATTAGACATAATCTTGTAGTACGTTGATAAAATAATTTTCTTTTCTTATTCTGATATGGTTATTTATTTTTTAATCTTTATATTTAAAATATATATTTTTTATTCTTCTTTAGAATGTGTTCAATTTAATGCAAATTGAAATAAAATATATATGTCAATTATTGCAAAAAAAGTATGAATATTAATAAAAAAAGCAATTTATTAATTACTGATTTGATGAAAAAATTATACAAACAGAATTATTAGGTGTACAACTTTGCTTCCGCCGTTTTTTCCGAAATTCGAGGCTTTATTGTAAAAAACTGGTTATACATTTATGATTCAAAGTATTGTCCATCGCTGGCCACTACTTTCTCCCATCTTTCGGGCAGCGTACGAATCCCGTGTCGAAAAAACTGGTCATCTTTTGAGACGATCCACGAATCGATCCAATTTTTTACTTCTTCATAAGACCGGAAGTGCTGGTCAGCCAGGCCATGTGCCATTGATCGAAACAAGTGATAGTCAGAGGGAGCAACGTCTGGAGAATACGGCGGGTGGGGTAGGACTCCCCATTTCAATGTTCCCAAGTATGTCTTGACTACTTTCGCAACATGGGGTCGAGCATTGTCATGCTGCAAAATCACTTTATCGTGTCTCTCGTTGTATTGCGGTCGTTTGTCTTTCAATGCTCGGCTCAAACGCATCAATTGCGTTCGATACCGATCGTCTGTGATTGTTTCAGTCGGTTTTAACAGCTCATAATACACTACGCCGAGCTGGTCCCACCAAATACAGAGCATGACCTTGGAGCCGTGAATATTCGGTTTGGTCGTCGACGCCAAACAGTGGAAGCATGGCCGAGAACTCCCCATGATTTTCTGCGCTTGGGGTTATCGTAATGAACCCATTTTTCGTCCCGTCACAATGCGATGCAGAAATCCCTTCCGTCTTTGCCTTTCAAGCAGCTGTTTACAAGCAAACAAACGCCATTCAACATCTCTCGGCTTCAATTCGTACGGCACCCAATTTTCTTGTTTCTGAATCATTCCCATGGCTTTGAGGCGTTTTGAAATGGCTTGTTGAGTCACTCCCAATGATCGTGTCAATTCTTCTTGATTTTGACGAGTCTTGATCAAGTAATGCCTCCAATTCTGCATCTTCGAAAACCTTCTCTCTTCCACCGCTATGCCGGTCTTCGACGTCAAAATCACCGTTCTTGAAGCGTTGAAACCATTCACGACACGTTCTTTCACTAATAGCCTCACCATAAGTATTTGAGAGCATTCGATGAGCCTCAGCCGCAGATTTCTCCATATTGAAGTAGAAAATTAAAACCGCAAATGATGAGAATTTGGCTTGTAAACTGACATTTTCAATCGAAAATAACTTTATGATGCAGACACAAATCGACTAATGTTTCTATGGAGTTATGTTGACAGATGCCCACGTTTATTGTATGACGTCTATGATCTATTTATTTCGACCACCACTTACCGCTAAAGCCATCTATAGGAAAACGGCGGAAGCAAAGTTGTACACTTAATATAAAACATCTACTCAACACGCACAGAACAATTGCTACGTCGATTTGGAGATATCTTTTGTGAGTGAAATGAATGGAGAAGATGAAGCTTTCGTAAATATAGAAAAAAATTATTTAATATTTTAGTAATAGTAGTATACTTCGATGAAACGAACACAGTATGTTAACTCTTACCTTGTAGAAAAATACTACTGGCAGTGATAAATTATTGTCAATCAATAATTTATCAATAGCCAATTTATTTATCACAGTCAATAATTATCATATTTTCCTATAAAGGTTAACATTACTGCAAACGTTATAAGAATTTCAAATATTCCATTAAGGTATGTACCGTCAGTGTATACTGTCATTATTTTTATTATTTATAAATTCATGTAATTATAACATGTACTTATACATTAAAAATAATGACAGTATATACTTTAATGAAATATTTGAAATGTTTATAACCGTTAGTAATGTTAACTTTTACAGAAAAATATATTATCACTGACTGTGATAAATAAATTGGTTACTGATAAATTGTTGATTGATCATAATTTATCACTGCCAGTAATATTTTTTTACAAAGCAGAATAAGAGTTAACACTGCGCTTGTTTGATTGAAGTATTTTACTGTACCAAAACCAAATATTATATAATTTCTTCTATATATTATGAAAATTTCGTCGTTTCCTCGTTTCATTTCGTTTATACTACGTATTCATCACTGTAGACTCGAATGATCGTAATCCTCGCACAGGAAAGAGAAAACTGATCATTAACGCTGACGACAGAACAAACATAACCTTTACGTGTCAATATAGACAACTCTCTCTCTTTCTCTCTTTCTTTCTCTTAATCTCTCTCTTTTTCTATCACATGAGCGCTTGCGACGATAACGAAATCACCTCTGCCGTGCTGCCATCTAGCGGAAGAAATTGAAGGAGCACATTTTTAGAGCCATCGGTATTCATCGTGAAATCTGACGATTTTGGATTTTCAGCTAGAATTTCTCATCTCACAGGACATATAGAGCAAAAGTAAAGACAGTTTTATTAAGGAATGTTGATCCAAGGAATCGATTAAGACTACTTAGGACCATATCGATATAGCCGTAATAGCTGAATCCCGTCCCCTTCCAACTAGTTCTTTTGCGTAAGATAATCACGGCCGCTCAGTCTTTGCGGTTGCGATTGCGCACAAATTAGACGCTCAAATCACGGCCGTGATTTTTGATAGTTCAATGGTATGTGTACACTTTTAATATATTGCAAAAAATGGCGACCGCTTAGTATGTTAGAAAAGCGTAAACCGCTGATGTCGTTCAGCAGAAAATTTTACAACAGTTGCAAAGCTGCTTGCAATGCAAAGCACTAAGTTACTTTTTTTGCTGAACATAACATTGTTTTTTAACCCTCCATTCACGAACGTTAGTGCTCTTGTATGAACGAAATGTCGCGCCTGTTATTAATTAAATTTAAATAAAAGTTTAATTATTGCTGCATTAATACGGCTTTATAAAAATGAGTAGATGAATTAAAATATTGACTTATATTATTGATTTATCAGAGGAAAGCTTAAATTTGATAACAGTTGCACTAGTTGCATTTGGTACTAGTTGCATTAATCTCACATATTTACTCTCGCTATGAATGCGCGCTAACACTTTCCAGAATTTATTAATAAAAATTATACTAACGAAATTAAGAAAACGGCTATACAAATATTATCTAAAAGGTTGTAAACGAAAAACCAGAAAGTTTTAAAGCCAACTGTGAAGCTACCTTTATATAATTAGAAAGTAAAATTTCCACTGAGCAAACTCGCCTTATACGGAAACGATGGAAGATTGATGTATTAGCAAAAGTTACACTAACTAAATTAAGAAAACTTTCATACAAATATGATCTAAAAGATTTTTTAAATAAAGGAAAGTTTCAAAGCAAGCCATCTTTATATAATTAGAAAATGAAATTTTAACTGAACATTTACCTCATATGAGTAAGGTGGCCAGACGTTCTGATTGTTCACTCTTTGTCCCAAATTTTTTCGAGTGCTATTCGAGACATCGATTTGTCATCATTTTCAATGATTGTCAAATTTCCGGATCTTTTAACCCCCTTTCCCCCGCCCCCCGCTTCACACATTTATGAAGTGTCCCGAATTCAGGGCTGGGAAATCTGGTCACCTTACATATGAGGGCAATGAAGGATTAATTAAAGTACTCTATATATTTTTTTCAATAGTAGGAAGTGATAGCGTAACGGCAAGTCTGTAACTTTAAAATTAATTTTCAATGTATATGTAGGAATAATAAATTTGATATTATAGTAATTAATTAGCACAATTAATTATGCGATAGATTAGTATTAAATTTTTAGTGATAAGAATAATATAAGAATATCTTCAATAAGAATATCAGTAAGAATCAGAAAAAAAATTAGTGAAACGTTTTTATATTATCGTTTAAAATTATTAAGTAGTTTCTGTAATTTTGGACCATGGACAAAATTACAGAACTAAATTACAATGACTAAATTAAAAAATTAAAATTTATTATTTTATTTAATAATAAAAATAACATAAGATAATAAATTATATAATAATATAAAGTAAAAATTAAAATTACTAATTTGTATATGACGTATATGACATAACATATATAACGTATAATAATAGTAAATCATATATGGATAAATTATGCACACTTTATATGCGATACAGTGATGATAGCACTATTTTATTGTTGACGCTAAAGTTCGTATATATGTGTATATGTGTGTCAATCGATGTTTTCAGTGGCCGAATTTTGTTACACACAACTGTACTATTTTCTAATTTTTATTTCTGCCAAAGATATCTAGCAACGTATGTCAATGTGCATGGTATAGTGCATGGCCATGTTCTTTTATGTTTTTATGTAAAAGCCGCGAAAATGAGGGTCGCCGTAGGAGAATTAGGAGACGAGAGGGTGACGAGATGGGTGGAGGGGGGGATAACGAAGATTCTATCGCTGAGGAGGACGGGTACGGAGCATTTTGCAGTCACGCACAAAGTGAGGAGATCTACCAGGACCTTTGTAGCCTGCATTTGCCACCTCCTCCGTCCGTTGCGCAGGTCATCATCTTCTCATCTTTATTTGGTTATTAACCAAATAACAAACTTTTAATCACAATCATGTGTACAATATATTCCCGAGATTATTATTTTTTCTTATATTAGAAACTTAAAAATTCTCATAATAAAAAAATAGACTGGTCAAAGACATGTTTCTATATCGAAAGATCGAAAAGCTGCATGAATTTGTTAAGTGTATTGAATTCTTCGTTGAAAAAAAAGAAAAAAGTTCGAGCAAATCCATTCTTTTTATTTCTTGTACACATTTCAATGAACGGTTGATTTCCTTATGCACCATGCAGTATGCTTTACACATTGCAAATCAAACTATAGTTCATGAGGAACTTTCTTCACTGAGCTAATCTTTTGTGCGACAGGGAGGTACTATCACTGGAGGTGAGAAAAGAGATTACGTGATCCAGGAACTTGTAGAAACCGAGCGGAACTACTCGGAAGTACTGAGCAGTTTACTCAGGCATTTCGCCAGGCCACTGTCATCGTTGTTGCGACCCGAGGACTCCGTCCGCATTTTCTTCGGCATTAAGGAACTCTCAGAGATCCACGTTGGCTTCCACAGTCAGTTGCGTAAGGCGCGTAGCGGCGCCGCGTTAGCCCAAGTATTCCTAGACTGGCGGGAGAAGTTCCTTATTTATGGCGATTATTGTACCAATCTTACTCTCGCACAAAACACGTTGCAGGAGGTTTGCGCTAACGAAATAGTCAATCAGGAAGTTATCGTGAGTTTCGTAATAATAAGAAAGCAAAGATTGTAAAAAATCTTCTTTTCTCTGTGTGTTTAAAACTAAAGAATTATATTTTAAGAAGAAACTAATTTATTTGGATATTTTTTAAAAACACATTAACGTTGTATATTTTAGAGGTGCCAACAAGAAGCTAACAACGGTAAATTTAAACTGCGCGATATATTGTCCGTGCCAATGCAAAGAGTACTCAAATATCACTTATTATTGGACAAACTTGTTGAAGAAACACCTCGTGAATGGGTCGAGGATTACCGACAATTGACGAAAGCGAGGGAAGTAATGGTTGACGTCGCTCAATATATAAACGAGGTAAAACGAGATTCCGATACATTGGACATCATAAAAGACATTCAAGCATCGATAATTGACTGGGATGTTCCCGAGGACACACAGCTCAAGGATTTTGGTCGTTTACTTCGGGATGGCGAGCTCAAGGTTTGTGTAACGTGGTCGTAATCGAAAAGCACGTTAAGAACATAAAATTCAATTAATCGCCTTGCTTAAATTGGTTTAAACTATGAGTGTTTATTGTAGTACTAATAATTTTTACATACTTTCATATACTACATATCACATCCTAAAAACAATTTTAAATCGATACTAATTCAGCTCTTTTGCAGGTAAAAGCTCATGGCGATCAACGGATTAAAGCTCGCTATGCGTTTATTTTCGAGCAAGTAGTATTAATTTGCAAGGCTGGCAGAGGAGATCAATACTGTTATCGGGAAACTTTGCGATTAGATGATTATAGACTGGAAGATCATATAGGCCGACGGACACTGGGCAGAGATTCGCGTTGGTCCTATCAATGGCTACTTGTACATAAACAAGCGTATACAGCATATACTCTATATGCAAGAACAGAAGAGCAGAAGCAGGTATGGATAAAAGCGTTGCAAGACGCAATGGATAATGTCAACCCCGCTGCTTGTCGCAACACCAATCACAAATTCAAGTTGACAACATTCGATATACCTAGAAGTTGTCAACGCTGTGGAAGATTTCTCAAGGGCCGTATATTCCAGGTAAAATAAAATAAGATACGCCAAATGTACACGTTACTTCATTTGAGTACAACCATTATATAATAATTAGTTAATTAGTTATAAATTAGTTAATTAGTTATAAAAAAATTAATTTTAAATAGAAAATTACAATTATAAATTAGTTTTATTTAAAAAAAGCATTAAATTTTTAATTTATATATTTTTTTATATAAGTTAACATAATTTATTAATAACAAAATCAGTGCCAGCTGTTTGCAATGATGAATAAAAAACGTCATAAATAATGTCAGCAGAATTCTTTCTCGTCTTTTTGAATATTATTTTTTTTTTCTGAAATTATAGGCAAAACAGTCGGTATTTCTTTAAAATATTACTTTTCTATTATTTCACAAAAATTTAATCTACAGTTAAAAAGTCAATTATGCAAACACACGCGTAGGTATGTATGATCACGTTTTTTATTTGGAGATATTCCAGGCTTGCAATAGTTGCTGACTCACCATCTGTTTGTGGGTGTATGCATTATTATATATAATTAAATTTTAGCTTTAATAAGTTAATTTTATAGGTCATTAACTTCAAATTTAATTTATAAGAGGATCACCAGATGACTGCTCCGGAGATTTTGATGCGCTTTTTACAGGCTGTTCTTGGGCGAAAAAACGACACGTGTTCGGCCCTTTCAGCCAATAGGCCATAGTTTTGAAAAAATTGATTTTTAAAAATGACTCTAGTCGGCCGCGACACACTTGATACGTTCGACTGTCACTATTGAACAGCAGGAGCGATAGTGCAGTAGGTAAGACATTGGCTTTGTATGCGGTAGGTTGCGTGTTCAAATCTTGCTTCGTGCATTTTTTGTAATTAAAAATTTGTTCTTATCTATAATTATTCATATTATTGTAAATATACACGAAAAAGATTATTTAATTATATTGATATATATTTTTTGCAGATGAAATTTAAAAATTTTTAAATAATTATTGTAATAATTTGAAAAATCTGAATAAAGAAATATTATTTTTATAAATTTTATTTTAATTTAATGTTATTAATTTTTATTACTTTTTGATTCTAGTAAAATTTTATAAATTTACAAATTAGTAAATAATTAAATATTCATGTATGAAATAATTATTATTACCGTCGTTGTCGTCGTCGTTGTTGTTATTCATATGGATATAAATAAAAATGTAATAAAAACGTGAGTGATCACGAGCTACATGACGAAAAATTTTCTAATAATTTCCTCAAATAATATAGAATCGTTAAAGAGTGACATGTCAGCACAAGCTTTACAACCTTTGTTTATCATTACGTAATTGATAAGGAAAAAAGAAAAATAAGACAACAAATAAGAGAACAAATTATCTACTATAGATAAGAACAAATTTTTAATAAAAAAAAATGCACGAGGCGAGATTAGAACACGCAACCGTGTACGAAGACAACGTCTTACTTACTGCGCTACCGCTGCTGTTGTTCAATAGTGACGATCGAACGTATCAAGTGTGCCGCGACCGAGAGTCATTTTTAAAAATCGATTTCTTCGAAACTATGGCCTATTGGCTGAAACGGCCGGATACATGTGGTTTTTTTCGCCCAAGAACAGCCTGTAAAAAGCGCATCAAAATCCCCGGAGCAATCACTTGGTGTTCCCCTTGTAAATTACGTTAAAGCTATTTAACTTTTTAACTTAACTTTTAACTTTTTAACTAGTTACTACCCTGCTTTTTTAAATTAATTTAACTTTTAATTCAATTAATTTCATTATCGGTTAACTTTATCGTAACTATATTTAACTCTCGTTAAATTTTCAAAGCCATTAACTTTAACTTAACTTAGTTAAAAAAAAAAGTTAACTTGGTTATACGACCCTGGTTATACGACATAAGAAAATTAGGAATTATTTTTTTTTTTTATGATAGCTACGCAGAAAACTTTTAAGCGGATATTTTTATATTATATCAAGGTTTGTGCAACGTTGATTTAAGATGCAACGTTACTGCAAAATACTGAAAAGAAGTTTTATATTTACTTTTTTTTATAAAAGAAGTTTTATATATTCTTTTAAATGATGCATTGAAATTTCTCGAAAATCAAGTATTTCATCGAAAAATATTTCAAACAATTTGTATAGTCTGATAATGCTATTCACTTTGACTTTGTTAAAATCATGTCAAGTTTACATTTAATTTTTTTATGTAGAATCATATGATTTCTTTAAAATAAATCAATTTCTTTAGTTATTCTGCATATTGAGAGGAAATAATAGAAATGTGAATATTTTTCGAAATATTTTACATTATATCCTAATATTTTTCAGTACAAAATATGAAATATCTTATTAACTATTATATTAAACTATTATATTAACTGTTCAACATTATTTTAATATTTTTATATGTTGAATAACGAAGAAAATCGATCAGTATTCTTGATCTTTGCATGCTAGTGTTTCAATAAATCTGTAAAATCCAATCTTAGCATAGAAAATTACCAACAGTTGTAAAAAAAACTTTCTGACGCTAAACGCGGCCAATGTTTGACAATATTTGACAATATTAAATTTTAACGTCTACAAGACATTGCAATTCAGCAGACCTTGGACGTTTCTACAATGTCTTTTCAGTGTTATTTTCAGTGTAAATTTATATTTCAAAATGTTGGTGCAACGCAACGCAACGTTTAACTGAAATATTGATTCAACGTTTGTGTGCTGTATGGGATATGATTCAAATCTGATTATTACGCTTCCTATATATGTTATATAAGAAGCGTGATAATCAGATCTGTATCGTACTGTATGTACTAATTCTTATATAATAATTGATGTACTTATATGGTAAATGTGTGATTAAAATCGTTTTGGCTTATTAAAGAATATATAAAAATCGTAAAAAGATGAATAGAGAAAGATGACATATGGGTATGTCACTATACCACAAAAGGTTAAAACATTTCAAATAAAACGCCTGAAATAAAATATTTATAAGATGTCTTTAAGTAATATATTAAAAATGTCTTATTTAAGATGTCTTTCTTAGACACGCATGTTGTCTGAGTTTTCCTTGAAGCAAGTAATTTTATACTGTTAAAATTGACAAAACACTATTACATTAAATTTATATGCAGGAAAATTTTTTAAGCTATTAATATTAACTATTGATCAATTTTTACTCAAGAATGAAAAATAGATATTTATGGATAAATCTATATAATTATATTAATTTTCAGAAATTAATTGAATAAAAAGTTGTTTTCTCTCTTATACAGGGCTACAAATGTGAGACATGTTGTCTAGCTGTACACAAGCAATGTATTACGCATTCGGGTCGCTGTATGCCAGCACCGCCATCACCAACACCACCTCCACCTTTACCTTATGAACGTGCTCTGTCTGTGAAGCTGTGGTTTGTCGGAGAGATGGGCAGGGATGCAGCTTCTAACAAATTAGAATGCCGCGAAGATGGAACATACATGCTACGCGTTCGTCCGGCGGGGCAGCCACGTCTTCAGCATGAAACCAATTATGCTCTTAGTATTAAGTAAGTTCTAAAATCGCGGAATGAAAGAATTATGTCATTCTTATAATACATATGATTTTTTATTATTAAATTATGTCGTATCACAACCTAATAAATATATTACATTCTAGAGCGGAGGGAGCGGTGAAACATATTCGTGTATTTAAGCGCGACGTGGATGGCGCGGATCTTTATTATCTCAGCGAATCTCGTTTCTTCAAAACTGTTGTCGAACTTGTTGAGTACTATGAGCGTCAGTCACTATCGGAAAATTTCGAGAAGCTGGACCAACGTCTACTGTGGCCGTATCGACGAATTTTGGCTAAAGCATTATTTGACTTTCACGGCTGCGAACGTAATCAATTAAGCCTGCGACGTGGTTGCCGGGTCGTAGTACTAAGCAAGGAAGGCGATGCCAAAGGTTGGTGGAAGGGTAAAATAGGAGATCAAGTTGGATTCTTTCCAAAAGAGTATGTTGAGGAGGAATAGAATTGTTAATGTCGAACTGTTACGTCTTGTTGCGTACGATGTGTCGAGTTTCGAAAATAAATCGTAAATATGATAAGCAACCTCACAAAGTACAGTCTTATAACTAGTCCATTACCGAGAGTAATAGGTCATAATCTAAACTCGCTCGTCTGCTAACAAGTGCTTTGATGAATAGGTCAATTAAAAGAGCAAAATGAGGGTTAAAACTAAAGCAATGAGTATTTTAAACGAAAGCAGCACACAAAGAACAATTTTTTTTTTACAATATATGAACGACGTCTGTAAGTGCTTAAAGAAAATGCTCACTATGTACGAATGGCACCTGCAGGCGCTCGACAATAATCGCTGGAAATTTCTCTTTCAATAATTTAAATATTTTATGTTAAATATTCTATTTATATATTATTGTTATCTACATAAATATAAAATATTGAACGCAAAAGTGATTTGGTTGATTTGATACAATCCATAAGTAACATTGTAATATGTAACAATGTTCCCTATGCAATGACAACTATTGCTGTAACTCGGCTGTATGCAGCTAGTGGCTTGCTTCCGAGTAACCCTGCAGTCAAAATGTTAATTATCTACATATAATCTAAATAAGTTTGTGAAAACTTCTTCAGAAAATATAAAAACAGCTGTATCTACCCGCATATATTTTGCTTTTCTTCAGAAATTATCCGAGAATCGTCAATACAAAACCGACATTTCGTACCTCGTATGTAACAACTTAAACCTCTGCCGCGAAACTTTTGATTGGTGACTGATATATCTTTTTAGTTGTACGTATATTACAGAGATTTTGAGCATATACTTTTAATATTATCAATCAAGAGTTCCATGGCGAGAGACTATATTCATGACCGCTCGAAACGCGCGATGCTGTGGCAATTATCATATATGGTGCAATTATATTAATTCTATTTACGCATACCTCAATAGGAAGAGATAAAAGGACGAATTTAATCGCGAAACATTTTTGCATTGTATAAGAAAAGGACGCATGTAGTTATAAATACACGTGATTCAAACGTTGTGTGCGTGTAACTTTTAAGTTACTGTTCACTTATGTTTCACGAGGTCCAAACGCATCACACATATAATGTGTAAATCACATTAATATCCGGATACTATAATAGTTGAAAAATCTTTATTCCATATATTTATTTATTGTTAAGGAAAAATAGCTATACAGAAATATTATTTCTTAAGTACCATATAGTATCCAAATATTAATGCGAGTCATTGCACATACAATGATGTATAGTGTATGTTTCGTGCTTAGACAAATATATATACTTTTAACTACGTGTATAGAATTATAAAAAATGATTATTTTTTATTATGATACAGCATTCCTGATTGTAGTCAGGCGATAATGTCATAAAGATTAAAGTTATTTATATACGTTCGGAAGTTTAAAAACGTTTTAAAATGAATGTGTTATACATAGATTGAGCCTGAAGTCTTGGCACAAAATTTACAAATATATTTTACACCTTAAGGCTCTTGATCAATCAGCCGAAAACTTGACGATGGCGTTGACATGATTGAAAATGGCAAAAAATGAATTATTAGACGGGAAAATAGGTTTGTTCGTTTCTGAAGAACTTCTGCACTAGTGCAAACTATTGCAATAAGAGAATTAGAGAGTGAAAGAAAGTATATTTGTCTTTCTCTAACATATTACACTAGTGCAAAAGTTCATCAAAAACGAAGATCTAATGATGTAAACAGACGATTTTTTCCTGCAAACCACAGCGTTATTACTGAATATAGTGCGTGTATATATCACATGTGATGCAATTGTGGAAGTATGGAAATACTCCGGATGCTATGCTTATTGTGATATTTAATGCATATAAGTAGTTATGCAGTTATATTCGGCACGGACTCATATAGCTGATTTTCTGTCAAAACGATCCCAGCAAACACAGAATATAACTATTATATAACATAGAAATAACACGTAATATAACGGATGTTATACTTTATTAATGTTAAAGTTACATAATTTTCTTTTATAACTGCAATCTAATTGTGTTTTAGAACTGTTATAATTTTCTGTTATTTACAGGTTATAATTGTATAATACCAACATAACTAAAATATAACAGGTTATATAACAGGTGTTAATTTGCATTACATCTATGTTATATAGCATTCTTATATTTAGGTATCGGATTATTCGCTAGATAGCTTCCGTTTTCTGGCGTCTTTCTCGTACGTAAAATATGATGCATTAATATATATATATATATATATATATATAT
>NW_022639657.1:5815-14669 GCF_010583005.1 Odontomachus brunneus | reverse complement strand
TATATATATATATATATATATATATATATATATATATATATATATATATATAAGAACGATGATCACCAAACAGCACAACTTGTACTATGGCATGAATGTAAGAATATATGGACGGAGCGCAAAGTGCGATTACAGACGAGGGGCTGTGAAGCCCAAGAGATGAGAGGATTACATCGTCGCGACCATCATGATGTCGGAGGTTTGTATCTATTGTCTATGTATAAAAACAGCGACCGTCGCCATCATGATATGTTAACTCCGTTAGAATACATATAATCATTCCTCTCACCCCTTGGGCTTCACCCCCGCGACAATATGCTCCATCCATATATTCTTACGTCCATGTACTATGGAGTTTACTTTTATAGTAAAGTGAAGTGGTACACTTTTTGATCAATAGCAATTACTGTTACAGTACTACAATTAGTGTAGTAATTTCTTCCATTTGAATATGTATAGAGAGATAAATAAATAAAAATAGCTCTAATAGCATAAAATGCCTGAGAACATGCTAGACGCTTAGAATGGCTCTAAGATGATTCTGGGAATATTTTGTGTTATTTTGGAGCTAATTAATTTAAAATGGCAAAATACTTCTGTGCTATTATCTTTACTAAAAATATTTTTGATACGAAATATATAATTATAATATTTTTAGGAGTATATTTTTACAAATTACTTGATATTTGATTGATAGCTTGTAATCTCTGTGTACAATTAAATGCCTATAATTGCTGGGAAATAATAATTTATATTCTAGCTATATAACATTTCAGCAATAAATATAACAGCTATATAACATTTTAGTAATACATTATATTTCTGTTATATAACGGCAACTTCGTATGAGTGGGAAATTATAACTAAGGCTGGAGTCCCATGGCATGTATTTTCCGCGTATCGCGTAAGTGCGTGACTAATAGATTTCGACGTTTAGTATTTTTGTTGGAACTTTTAAAAGAATAGAAAGATGTGATTGGTTACGCGGTTACGCATTACGCGAAAATACGTATGATGGAACTTCACCCTAACGTGTATGTTACATGTAACAAACATGTTATATTGTACGTCACATTCCGTTATATTACAACGATGTAACTATTATATTATTGTGTTTGCTGGGGAAATGATTCGTCCTATTTATTCTGCGATTATGTAATAGTTATTTCGGCAAAAGAGGAGTACCTGGGGCATTTCACAAATATGTAGAACAGATTACAAGTATTATTTTAATGATATATATTTTTACTTAGTCATAGTTTGCAGGGATTTTAGGCATGGTTCTTCTTGCTTCTGACGTCATCAATGCAATATGGTTGTGGTAACTGATCAGGAGCCTTAAAGCTACTTGATACTCGTATTTTCTATTTCTTTTTTAAGGATGTCAGAAGCGAGAAAACATACTAAAAATCCTTGTAAAATACATTGAAATAAAATATATTAAAATAAAAAAAGATATATCCGTAAAACAGTATTTGCGATCAATCGAATAAATCTATAAAATAGTCGGAACACTTCCTTTTTATTGTAACAATCAATAATATGCTGTTAATTATCATAACGCAATATATTTTTTTAACCTATCTTTTTGCATGATTCTAACATTTATTTATGATAAATTATTGATTGTTAGAGCAAACATGAAATGTTTGGACTATTTTACAGATTTCCTCTCAATTAATAGAGCAAATCTGTAAAATAGTCCGAACATTTCCTGTTTGCTCTAACAATCAATAATTTATCATAAATAAATGTGTTAGAATCATGCGAAAAGGTAGGTTAAAAAAATATATTGCGTTATGATAATTAACAGCATATTATTGATTGTTACAACAAAAAGGAAGTGTTCCGACTATTTTACAGATTTATTCCATTGATCGCAAATATCGTTTTGCGGATACATCTTTTTTTTATTTTAATATATTTTATTTTAATGTATTTTACAAGGATTTTTAGTATGTGTTTTCTCGCTTCTGACATCCCTAAAAAAGAAATGGAAAATACGAGTACCAAGTAGCTTTAAGGCTCCTGATCAGTTACCGCAACCATATTGCATTGATGACGTCAGAAACAAGCAGAATCATGCCTAAAATTCCTGCAAACTACGACTAAGTAAAAATATATACCATTAAAATAATACTTGTAATCTATTCTAGATCTGTTCCGAATTAGGAACGATCTTTGCTTTGTTTTTCTTAATAATGAGTCGATAAGTGAATACTAATAAATGAAAAAAAATATATATTTTTTTTATATCTTAAACTTTCGTTCATAAGCTTAAGTCATTGTCATTCAGTGGTCACTGCTTTTCATATTATCTCTAACTTTTAACTTGGATTGTATCACATTCTCCACACTCTCGACTATACTATGAACCAGACAAGAATAAGAGAGGAAACAAAGAACTTTTCACTCATCCCGTACGTCTCAAGAAGCAGCGCGCGTTTCAGGTAGTATATATTTCAGTGTTCGCGACCAATATCTGTCTTTTTCTAGTCTGTGCCAATCAGATTCATCAGATAGAGATAGAGACAGAGGTAGAACGCGGCCACTTGCTATCTCACTCACTCTCTGGACCCTGTTTTATATACGAACAAAGTAAAGGATAGTGCAGTCCATACTATATAGGTTGATGTGTACATACAGCTATACCATGGACGTAGGAATATCTGGACGGTGCGTATTTCGCGGGGAGTAAACTCACAGGGGTGAGAGGAATGAAAGTTGGAAGTGATCACCAAATATGGCAGCGGCCTATATTACGGAGCATAATAGCTGCGTTCGGCATCCGTGCCGGTTCGAGTCCCGACCTAGCAAAACCGCGCTCTCGATATTTTTCTCTCTTTGGAACGAAAAGATATGCAGATCTCGAACGCACGGCGTCCCGCCGCCACCTACCCAGCGAAAACGTAGACGTCAATTCGACGTCTAACCGACGTCGGAGAAGTCTAAGTTACGTCTAGTCTAAATGCATGTCTAGAAAAATGGCAATTTAAACGTCTTCTATTTTGAGTAAATTCTAATGTTTTAGAATCCATTCATAATATACTGGATCGCGCGCGTTTTGCATAAAAAATTTATTCTAAGTGGAAACGTCAGTTTTTTTTTAGATTTCCGATTCAATTATAGTATTACAAAAATAGGAATGTCAGATTACTTGAAAAACATTAAACTGGAAGGAATGATCAAAGTCATTTTGCAAATAACTACATAAACTTTAGAGATATTAAATAAAATAGGCGAATCAACGCGTGTATTTGCTAGGTACGTTATAATATACTGTGAACACTGTAAGTATACATTTTATAAGCATAAATTGTAAGAACATCATTGGAGTCATTGGAACACCGCGTGCCGCTCGATCGTCAGGTTAAGCAACGCAGTCAGGATGGATGGGTGACCACTTCGAATTCGAAATTATCAAGGCAGGATTCGCGAAAGTTTTAGCGTATGTTTGACAATCTTCGGTTTCTAGCAGTTTATAAGACATAAAGAAAATTAGGAATTAGTTATTTTTATGAAACAATCTAGTAAGAAATGACTTATTGATCGATGTCGAAAAGACGTCGAAATGACGGTCTATTAGACATCGATAAGACGTCGAAATGACGGTGTATTAGACATCTAAATGTGGACCGTTTTTAGGTCGATATAGATCTTAATTTAGATTAGACGTAGATGGTAGATAGACGTTTCATATAGACATCTAGTAGACGTCGAATCGACGTAACCTTTCTTGCTGGGTAGTACGCCCTCCTCCTTCTATGATGGATCCCCCATGGCGCATTGCGTTCAAGTACCCGGAGGCTGCCAAAAAATTGATGTCGACCCCGGGGCTATTTGTATTATTTGCACCGGATGAGGAGGGGCAATAGTGGAAACGGGCATATATGGACAGCAGATCTTAAAGGATAGCAATCTTTGACTTTGAGAGACTGACAGTTGTACCATTTGGTACAGTAATATTGTTTCTCTCTGTAGTTGCCGTGCGCTCGGGATTGCGCCAGAGATGTTGCTTCCGAACGGCATCTCTAAGCGTTATCTAAGGAGAGGAGAGTGTCGTGAGCATCAGGTAGTTCTGTGATTTAGAGCAATTGCTCGGCAAGCGAAAGACTCGGGTCCGAGTCCCGGCCTAGCAAAACCGCGCTCTCGATATTTTTCTCTCTCTGGAACGAAAAGATTTCGAACGCCCGGCCGCCACCTAGTAGACCCTCCTCCTTTGAATTAATAAAGTGCTGCTTTACGGATGTATCTTTTTATTTCAATTTCGTAAAAATTTTTAGCATGCCTTTTCTTACTTCTGACATCATTAAAAAGAAATGGACAATACGAGTATCTAGAACTCATATAGCACAAATCTCTAAAAGACTTCTTAAAGAGTTTCAAAAGAGTACCCAAGTCTGCAAGAACACTTTTGGAATTCTTTAAGATATCTTTTAAAGATTTGTGCTATATGGGAAACCTTAAAACACAAATGTTTAAAGATCTGCAGGAGTCATAGACATAGAATTAACTTTGGAGACCTCCGCCCGTATTCTGAGTTCTCTTTTAACGATAAATGAACTTCTAAAAAAGGCTTGAGAGCCACCTGAGTCAAGGCTGAGAAGCTACATTTAAGGCACTTTTATTGATGAAAGAGGATTCAGAATATAGGCTCTCGTATGTATGGCTTATGGACGTAGAAATATCTGGACGGAGCGTAAAGTATTTTTATGAGTGCGGGGTGTGAAGTCAGCGCGGTGAGGGAAAATCTTCGTCGCGGCCATCTTTGGTGATCAAAAGTGACATATGCAGGGTGTCCCACAACTGGTAGAACACCCGTTAGGGGTAGGTAGGGGGTGCAATTTGGGACTGAAAGTTCCTCTTCCATTTTTGGATCCGACAATTAGTTAATGAGATATTAATCAATTAAGTCTGCCAATCTCTTAGTGCCCTGAGTAAGTGCTCAGGGACGTAGGACGCCGTGGACTTCTCAGGGGCCCTGCTTGTTTGTTTTTCTTCCTTTTTTGTACACATACATACTAAAATTGTTCACGATACTCAACTATCATGCAGAAAACATTTAAGTCACCCGTGCACTCGAAGGAAGCATATCACACATCCCTCCCTCTCCGGCACATAAAGTGCAATCACTCCGCTCACTTGCACTAAAAATATTCAAATTATCCATGCACTCATTGCCGCACACAAAAACACCCATACATCACCCCCACACATTGAAAACTTGCCACCCCCTAGCCTCGGTCAGACACCCATCCACACACCCACTCACTCACTCACTCATCCATATTTATTTCTCTGCGATACAAAAAAGAGGAAAAAAGCAAGATCCCTAACAACACGGATAAGCAGGGTCCCTAAAGCCCGTATCAGACTACCGACTGCACAGGCCGACCCGACTACCGACTACGACTGCCGACTGGCGCGGAGTCGGCGCCTCACTGTGATTGGTCTATTGAGAGTCGGCAGTCGAGTCGGCCTGTGCAGTCGGTAGTCTGATACGGGCTTAAGGACCACGGTGTCCTTACAGCCCTGAGCGCTCACTCGGAGCGCTAAGGGATTGGCTGACTTTATTAATTAATATCTCATCAACTAATTGTCGGATCCAAAAATGGAAGAAGAACTTTCAGTTCCAAATTTCACTCCCTACTTACCCCTAATGGATGTTCTACCAGTTGTGGGACACCCTGTATGTACGACATGTGTATATATGACATAGATCGAGGATTTTAACCTTTGTGGTGAAAGGTCTTTATGGATAGGACTATATATTTCATAGTAGAAAATGCCGGATTGTTACGCGAAACATTGTAAAAGCCGGAAAAATAAAATACAACTAGAATGGGAACGTAAAAATGGTAAAAGACTATCATTTCACAGGTATGTTTTAATATAACAGACAGTTGCAGTCAAGGTAAAACTTTATATTTATACATACATACGTATTCACACTCATACATACGTATTCATTTTGTATATTTTCCTATACACTATATCAAGATAAACAATAGGTGCATTTGATATTGTAAATTGAAGACCTCGGATTGCTCTTTCATCTCGAAGATGCATAGAAATGAAAAAGATACGAAATCTCGTATCTTTCACTTCTGTGCATTTTCGAGGTAAAAGAGCAATCCAACGTCTTCGATTTACAATGCCGAATGCAGCTATTGTGCTCCGTGATATAGGCCGCCGCTATATTTGGTGATCACTTCCGACTTTCATTCCTCTCATCCCTGTGAGATTATTCCCCGCGAAATACGCATCGTCTAGATATTCCTACGTATATGGTATAGTTGTACACATCGACCTATAGTATGGACTGCGCTATCCCTTAGGGCCGTGGCACACAGAAAAACTTAAGCGGTAAGACATAAGAAGTAAGCAAATTGACCAATCACAGTCGTTGATTTTTGAACCGTAAAAAGAATCAATGACTGTGATTGGTCAATTTGCTTACTGCTTACGTCTTACTGCTTAAGTTTTTCTATGTGCCACCAGCTTTAGTTTGTTCGTATATAAAACAGGGTCCAGAGAGTGAGTGAAATAGCAAGTGGCCGCGTTCTATCTCTGTCTCTATCTGATGAATCTGATTGGCACTGAACTTGACTACAAAAAGATAGATATTGATCGCGAAAATTGAAATATATACTACCTGGAACGCGCGCTGCTTCTTGAGGCGTACGGGATGAGAGAGAAGTTCCTTGTTTCCTCTCTTATTCTTGTCTGGTTCATAGTATAGTCGAGATTGGGGAGAATGTGATACAATCTAAGTTAAAAGTTAGAAATAATATGAAAAGCAGTGACCACTGAATGGCAATGACTTAAGCTTATGAACGAAAGTTTAAGATATAAAAAATATATATTTTTTTCATTTATTAGTATTCACTTATCGACTTATTATTAAGAAAAACAAAGCAAAGATGGTTCCTAATTCGGAGATTCAATTATGTTTAGAAATCAGTCGACTTAGCTTTTGATTCATGGCTCCTGCACACAGGACGCGGTAATGCTTGCCGCGCGACAGCCAATCAATATGTTGTTTTTCCGTAAGAGCTAGAAGGTTATTACGGAAAGCACCATATTGATTGGCTGTCGCGCGAACTTCCGCCGCACGGCAAGCATTACCGCGTCCTATGTGCAGGAGCCATCAGATTTACTAGATAAAGATAGAGTGCTGTTCGAGACCTACAAGCATGTTCTCTCTCATCCCGTAATACTCAAGAGGTAGCGCGCGTTCCAGGTAGTATATATTTCAGTGGTAGTATATATTTTGGTGATACCAACACATTGCGATACCACAGTCAAAGTCGACTTTGACTGACTCTGCTTTTGCTGAGAGTTGAGTGGAGTTGCCAATACATACGAAGGAAAAATTGTCCTGGAGTACAATACACATTAAAAGTCTATATTGCCTTGTTTACATCGACACTGTTTAATCGTATAGTAACCTCAAAATTTCATAAAATATGGCAATAAAGGTTGTGACGTGGCAGCCGTAGAGGCGCCTGTCACAAAGGGATGAGCATCGATTTTGCGAATATTTCCGCCACCGCGACCGCGCACGCGTTTTGTTTCCTGTACGCCGGCTTTCGCCGCCGGTTAAGCATTCCGGAGAGTTTTGCGGAGCAGATAGAGTGGTCATCGCGCCTCGAGTTTTGTGCCCCCAGACTCCCCTTTTGGTCGACCAGCGGGCAGGAGAAACCCAAGGACGCCGTGGGACGGAGGAACATCGCCTACACCACCACCGCTACCGCTCAGGTGATTATGCTCCTAGTCTAATTGACGATTTTCTTTTCCGCCGACTTCCAGAATCGTTCTCGAAAATTTGATCGCTATCGAACAGAGAATGTTCTGGAATCGTCTATCGCGTGCCGGAATATTCAATCGCTCACGAATATTCAGCAACACGATAATTGTCACCGTCACCGAGCTCCAAAGCTGTCGCGCTGTTTACCTTTTCAGCTTGACGTTTAGCGAGGGGCCAGGGGGGTCCACACAGCTAAGACGGAAAACAATACCGCTTGATCGAGGATCGGTCAGAAGCAGTGACGTATCGCGGATCAAGGCCACGAGATACGTCGTCGAGAGGAAAAATCTCGAAGTAATAACAATCCCGGCTGCCGAAATTTCGAGATCAAGGAAGGATTGAGAGCAGGCGAGAGGTCGAGAGCAGGCGAGAGATCGAGAGAGGCGGCGGAGGCGGAGAAGTGGATCAGCGATCGAGAGAACGAGGAAGATCCGAGCAATCAATCTCTCACCGGTTACCGACGCGACAACTCGAGCGAACGTTCCGAATTACCGTTTCCGAGACCAGCGAGTGTCGCGAGAGAGTAGGAGAGAGAGAGAGTGCGAGCGAGGACGAGTGCAGCGAGAGAGTGCACGGAGCAAGCGCGCGAGAGAGAGAGAGAGACAGACAGACAGACAGACAGACAGACAGACAGACAGACAGACAGACAGACAGACAGAGAGAGAGAGAGAGAGAGAGAGAGAGAGAGAGAGAGAACACGGTGCCGTGTGTTGTAACAATGGCAACGATTGAACGCGAGAAAGTCGATGTCGTCGTCGAAACCCACATAACGTCAGCGCGTGCTGTTCATCGATCTCACGCGCGAGCTTCGCTGTGTGTTTCCGTGTGCGAGATGCGCGCATACACACAACGTATACACACACACACACATATATTCGACATACACGCCGCACCGACGCTCACACGGAAGAGGAGAGAACCCGAGCGTGCAAAGGGGTTGGTCGCGCGCGCGCGCGCGCGCGTGTGCGTGTGCGCGCCTATGTACAGGTTGTACATACATATCGGTCGGCGCTATCGATTTTACCCATGTGGAACTTTCCCCTA
>NW_022639657.1:3472-5805 GCF_010583005.1 Odontomachus brunneus | reverse complement strand
CCCAGAGAAAGAGAGAGAGAGAGAGAGAGAGAGAGAGAGAGAGAGAGAGAGGACGAGCGAGGACGAGCGAGGACGAGCGAGGACGAGCGAGCGAGAGGACCGACGGAGCCAAGTGGAGTGCGTGACCGGAGAGATCTGCAACCCCGGGGACCTCATGAAGGGCGAGCCACCGCATATTGTAAGACCTCCTATCTGCTCTTAATATCGTTCTGTAATATCGTCTCGTCCGCGGAGCGGCCGCGAAATCTCGGAACCTAGGGGCCGGCCCTGGGCTCTTTACCGACTCGCCTATTGTCGCGGACGGCGTACAATTCGTCCTTAGCGCCGTCGATTCCGATTTTGTGTAGCGCGTCCGATCTCAGGGCGGGGAGCCGCGCTCTAATAAAACTCGTCTACGACCACGGATACTCGACTTGTCATTTGTCTCCTTTCTTTTCCCTGTTTTCCTCCCGTTTCCGACGAACCCGTCCCGTCTCCGACTCTAAAATTTCCCGGGGCTACCGGTCCCGCACGGCCCCAGACACGACTCGCCGATTAACGATCTTCGGTTGAGTTTTGTTTGTTCGCGATCTCTCTTTGTGCGGTGGTGCGACCGTTTCCGCACCTGGCGCCCAACCTCTCGCGTTCGGGAGATCGTGTGTCGGGAGCCGGCGGATGAACGGCGTCTCGTAAAAGGTACGTAAACAAATCGCAAGGTACGTAAACAAATATTTATGTCTTTATAGTTATTTTTAATACTATTTTAATATCATGTTTGTACTCAATGATAATTTAATATTTCTTATAATAAGTTTTATATTAATGTATTATAACCTTTTCGAAGACAAATGACGAATAACTATGTATTTCGAGCATCAACTTCTACGCATTATAAATGTATTCCATTTAATACATTGAAGTTATCATGTGTGTGAAGTTAGCACCGCCATTTTGAAAATCAGAGAAGAACGAAATTGTGCCGAGTTGTGCTATGCTGTGCCGCAAAAATAAATCGCCTACCTCAAAGAACAAAACGGAAAATTAAAAAAGTCAATTTTTTTACCTGCACCGCTATTTTATTTAAAAAAAAAACAAAAATTGTACTGGTTACAGCTTGGGCTACTATATGTGGTGCCATAAAGGTGATAACTCTACCCCTTCCTGTTCAAGAGAAAAAAAAAATTAAAATGTCAAATTTTCAGCCAAGATATTTAATTATAACTTTTTTACTGTGGCAGATAATTGAGTTCTGCGAGTTGTGCTGGATTGTGCTAATCAAGTACAATAGAGAATTGTTGACACGTGTGATAAATTTGCAATCTTAATAAAATAATGAACAAAAAATCGTGGGGGTAAAACAAAAATTTTATATTTTTTACATTTCTTCAGTTATGCTGGATTGTGCTGAGTACAACAATTTTTCCTAATGGCAAATTGACGTTAGACAATCACTGTCCCCAGTACAGCCAAATCTCGGTATCAGTTTTTCTGTTGACCTGTTTTTTAAAATTTCACTACCTTGTAACTTAAGTTACAAATTCAAAATTTTGATAGATAATTGAAACGTGATAGATAATTGAATTCTGCGCATTGTGCTGAGTTATGCTAATTGATTTCTATAAACTGAATTCTATAAATAACTGTTCACAGATGAATGGAAATTTGCAATTTTGACAAAATAATTGATAAAAAGTTATAGGGGTAAAACAAAAATTTCACATTTTTGAAAATTCTTTAGTTGTGCTGGTCGTGCTAATCGAGAATAACAGAACTATTCACAGATATATAGAAATTTGTAATTTTGATAAAATTGGAAAAAAGTGTAAAGTTGTGCTGGATTGTGCTAATTGAGTACAATACAGAACTGTTCACACATATATGGAAATTTGTAATCTTAACAAAATAATGGACAAAAAGTCGTGGGAGTAAAACAAACATTTTAAGGCTCCTGGCCCCTCGCCGCGGCCATATTGGTTTTATGACGTCAGAAGCGAGAAACGGCACGTCAAGAATTCTTGCGTGCCATATCTAAGTAAAAAGATATTCTTGACAAACAGCACTCGAAATCACTTCAACATACTTGTAAAAAGTTCCGAGTTCTCACCTTTTCCTTGGGCAATTCATACAAAGTCATAAAATAAGCAGTGAAATGAGGCCTGTCTACGCGAGAAAACGTGTGGTCAAACAGCTGATCAAACGAGTGTAAATTATGCTTCCACGTATTGTATATCACGAAAAGCCGAGAACTCGGAATATTTTACAGGTTCCCACAATATGTCTAATGTCACAAAAGTCCACTAGAGTAAATAATATAACCACATTTCGCAAGAAAAAATTTGGCTGTCAAGAGCAGT
>NW_022639657.1:0-440 GCF_010583005.1 Odontomachus brunneus | reverse complement strand
ATGTCTCTGTGTGAGAAGTGGAAGGAGTAAAATGCTAGTGCGCTGGGTCAAGATTTCCCAGTTCTGCCTGGTAGCACATTCTGCGCACATTTTAACAGTAAATTGGGGACGCCGATGTGTATGAATCTGTCCACAGATTCTGCTTCAATATGTCCAACGTTACTAATGTTACGTCGGTGTGCGTACAGATAGCTTATTAGAATGTTACAGTGAGATAATTACATAAAGCAAAAAAATAATATATTATTGTGGAAACTGTGATATTGACATTGATTTCACATCTTTTGAACGTCAATGGACATTTATCGTTGAATAATAAAATGTAGAAAGAAAAAAAAATGTCAAGCTCTAACGGAAAATTACAGGCAGAATGCGCGCAGATCCTGCTGATGTTAGTCTCTTAGCAGATTCTGTGAGCAATCAATGTCCAATCTGCCATC
>NW_022639656.1:558369-559161 GCF_010583005.1 Odontomachus brunneus | reverse complement strand
ATTTGCAACGTGTCCAATTGTACTGTGTCCAACTGAATGCCACTCAAATCAATAACCACTTCACGACCTTCTTTGAATGCCATATACCAATTATATGCTTGTATTTTCGATAGACACGATTCACGAAAGATCTTTTGTAACATTTTCAACGAATTGGCACATAAAATTTCGTTAGCAATACAAAATTTAAGACAAATTCTTGGCTGAACAGACTTATTTATTGTAAAAATCGCAGAAAGTACTTGTGATAGGCTAATAAAAACAGCTGTCCTAAACAATTTAACTGACATATCGCACTCAAACTTTACATTCAAGGACATTGATGCTAATTTAAACAAAATAAATTTTTTTGTACACTCAACGCGCGTCTGTTAAATAACAAATTCCGGGTACTTTTTGAACGTCCCAGTAAGCAATCTGCGCGCAGACTGACGTCAGACTGTTGACAGGATCTGTCGAATCCGAGCAGGATCTGTCGACAGATCCATAGACATCTGCGTCCCCAATCTGCCGCCAGACTGTTGACAGAGTCTGCGAACAGACTCTGACGGCAGATTGCGCACAGATCCTGTCGTTTCCTAGGTTCTTCAATTAAATTTTCTCATGATTTTTCATAATTACTCATAGAATAAGCGCTTTCTCTCTCATAAATACTCATATAATACTATGAAAAAAAAAGTTTTTCTATATTATTTTTTCATCATTTTTAAGATTTTCTCTGGTGAGATTCGAACTTGAACTGAAGACATCTTTTGGATAATCGTCCGTCGCCTTAGACACTACGCCAATTCC
>NW_022639656.1:549032-558359 GCF_010583005.1 Odontomachus brunneus | reverse complement strand
GTATGATATATTTTTAAATAAACCATCAAAAAAATTCTGTAAAAGTTATTTACATAGCGAGACTAATATTTTATTCGGTGCTGCTGCCTTCAATACTTATTGCATGACGGTTAAATCGTGCAGATTTAATGACATAACAACATTAAAAAAAATAATAAGATGAGAAATTGTATGAAATATTATGAAAACAAAAATATGAAAACAATTTTTATCAGGGATGACATATGTACGCCTTTAAATGGCCATTTAATCGTTGTACTATTCTATACTTGTACTCGTTATTTCTCTATTATTGTTGCTTTTTTATAAAAAATGTGTAATACAATTTTAAAATGTAAACATTGTTTTTTATTGTATATGTGTACAATTATTGCACATATAATTATCTTAACTCCTCTGCAGCAGTTTTACATGGTGTGTATGTGAAACTGCCCTATTTAATAACGTACATATGGCCCTTGATAGAATTAAATAGCCTATCTAGGAAACAGAATTTGCGCGCAATCTGCTGTCAGTCTGTCGTCAGAGTCTGTCGACAGGCTCTGCGCGCAGTCTGTCACCAATCTGTCGTTAGAGACTGCTAAAACAGTTTCTGTGTGCAGTCTGTTGCAATTCTGTCAACAGACACTGTTGATAGACTCTGCGTAAAATCTGCTCGCACAGGTTTGGCTATCTGGGGTAATAGGTTACATGCGTCTTTATTTTATTTCTCAATAATTACTTTCCACAACATAATTTTATCATACATGGTTGAATTTGGCGTAACATAAGCTTTAATAAAATTTGAAAAATTAATTTGATAAATATGAAGTTTACGGGACCCACCTCCGAAGATCTTGATCTTGATATATATTATCAAGTATACCCTCTTGAGTAACAGTCAAGAAGTTTTATCCGTCTCTTATTGTTTATTAAAAAGTTATTAATAAAAGAAGTTGCACAAAATGATTGTAATTTTTGGACACCGTATATACAACACATTGAATTTATAAGCTAGGAAGATATGTGTGCTACACACACACACTCTACTCGCCAGCAAGTGCGCTCGCCCGCCCGATAGGGCGGGCTCGCGGTGGGTGCGTATGTATATATAATAGGAACAAACGTACCCATCGCGAGTCCGCCCTGTCGGGCGGGCGAGCGCACTTGCTGGCAAGCAGTGTGTATGAGTGTGTGTGTGTGTGCGTGTGTGTGTGCGTGTGCGTGCAACTGAACGTAACACATTATTGTGACATAACTTAACCCAACTTAAAATAACCTAAACCGTAATAGGCATCTTCTTAGCGTACAAATTCGATGTTTTTGTCTATACGGTGTCCAAAAATTACATTCATTTTATGCAACTTCTTTTATTAATAACTTTTTAACGAACAACGAGCGACGGCTAAAACCTTCAGAAGATCACTCAGAGGGGTAACCTCTACACATATGTCAAAATCAAGGTCATCGGAAGTAGGTCTCCTAAACTTCATATTTACCTTTTTTTAAATATAAAAAAAAAAACAATGAGTGGTGGGGGTGTTTTGAAAAATATTACCATTTTTTTTAAATCCAAATACACCATTGTAAAGCCTTTTAGACACCTTCGCAGTCATAAAACTTTTGTTGAAACATTTTTTTCATATTTCTTTTCGTTTCGATTATATTATTCGCTTCGAAATGTAAAAACCGATTTTTTATAGGGGATTGTTTTCATCCCTAAAATCGTTTTTTAGTACAAAAAAATCATTTCGTTATTAAGGCCTTCATGTCTATAATTAAGCAAAGTTTTAGATTTTTTTGAATTTTCGTGTTGCCGAAGGTTCCTTGTTAGTTAAAGTATAAGTACCATATATCCGGACATATATCTAAACCTAGATACTGTTATTATTTTGGTCTTTAAATATAAATATTTTTATTTTAATGTATATATATATATATATATATTGCGACGATACTCGCGAGCGGAACTTATCGCGAGCGACGGCAAACAGTCGCCTGTTCGCCTCGTCGTCAAATTACCGTCGGCTCCCGAACACGCCACAAAGATTCTCGCGAGAGTTGGGCGCCAGGTACGGAAAGGCCGCACCACCTCAATAAGCGCGATAATAAGTGAATATCACAAAAGAGGCGCGTCCCGGAACCGTCGGGACCGGTAGCTCTTAGTAAATTAGAGTCGGAGACGGGATGGGTTAGGAGGCGAAATCACTAGACTCGGTGACGGTAACAACAAGAAGTTTATTCGGGGACTCTCTCTCGTCCCGATCGTTAATACACGCGAGAGAATATAGTTCGCGAGACGATGCTTTGCGCGAAACGGTACAATAAGCCCGAGGACACTCTCCTCGGGCGAGCCCTCTTTACCCGCGCGACCACTCCGCGGACGAGACACGACGATACGAGACGCGGTACAATTTCAATCGGAGCAGATGGTTGGTCTTACACTTTCGGCGACAGCCCTTGCGTCGGCGACGGCGTCAGCGGTGACGGCAGCGGTAGCGGTCCTCTCTCGCTCTCCTTCCGCTCTCTTCCCGGTCTCTCTCTCTCTCCGTCCTCTCTTTCGCTCTCTCTCCCCGTCCTCTCGCACTCCGCTCACTCTCTCTCGCTCCGCTCGTTCCTGCTCTCCCGTCGCTCTCTTTCTCTCTCTCCCTCTCTCTCCCCGCACTCTCTCCCTTCACTCTCTCTTCGCTCTCTTTCTCCTCTCTCTCTTTCACGCGCGATACTGTGAAGCTATATCGGCTGTTCACGGCGGTAGTCGCGGTAAGGCTGGCAGCTGATCGGCTCTGGGAGGATCACGTATCCTCGTGGATCCTCCCTCGTCGCTACCCCCCTTGTCCTGGGGTCGTCGATCGTCGAGAGTCGGCAATTTTCGATAGTCTTGTCTCGAGACACTTTCCGTCTCGAGACATTGTTGACATCGGGAGCTTGCTTGGTTGTCTCTCCCGGCTCTCCCGTTTTTTCCTGCCGGGTTTCTCGTGACGGCTGCTTCGCTGAAAGTAAATACAGCTGATCTGTCTAAACGCGATACTGTATTGTAACTACGATACTTTCTCAGCAAGAGAATATTTTCTATTGCTGAGCGCTAGATAATTCGCGATAATAATTTTTCGTCGCCAAGGTACGAGAGTGCGATTCACCTGATGGAGGGCTCCGCTCGTTGTCGTCCTCTGCATCCTCGTCCCTCGATGTCCTCCGCTCCTCGTCCTGGTGGCCGGCAAGGGGCGTCGAGGGGCACAAAATTCGGGACGCGCTGACCTTCGCATCTGCTCCGCTCGCAAAAATCGCTTCTTCGCTTTGTTCTAAATTTTTCACAACAAACAATCCGACGGAACGCGACACTCGGCAAGGTCTCGAAAACCGCTAGCGACACGGCACGCGATAAACATTCTTTCCCATAATCGACACGGGATTCTTGAGACGGGCGCCTCCACGGCTGCCACGTCACAACTCCCCCCTCCCCGGGGAAGACCGCCCCGGTCGCCTCAGCTATGGGCTCGCCATGACCGCCCATCTGCTCACAAAATTTAATGTTTCTCGCGGCGCGTGCTCGCGGTAATCCCTGCGAGCTGTTCGCGATATTCCTTGATTGCTTGCGTCTCGTCTCGCGGCACGGCGATTGTGAGGGGCACGACTTCCCTCATCGGTATTGTCGCGAGGTCGATACTGTCGCGTGGTGTTCGCTTTTCAGGAGTAGGATCGTCGGGGAAGGTCACTAAATTAGGCTTTTCTTTCTTTTTCGCACGTCCTCTTTATTTCGGCCGTACAGCGGTAGGAAAAAGAAATGAAAGAAAACGATATTAAAAAAAAAGAAAAATAAAGCGATAGTCCGGGGGCCCTTTAGCCGCCCCTTCGCGGCCCCTTGGCGGTTGTACCCGGGTTCCGCCAACCCTCCCCGCAGCGCGGGCAGTCGCGGAACATGGTCCCCCGCTCCCCGCACCGGTAGCAGAAGTCGCTACCTCGGGAGCGAGGGCACTCCGAGTACCGATGGTCGGGGCGGCCGCAATTCCAGCAGCCCTCCCCGCCCCGACCACCGGACGTCGCCCGCGCGGGCCGGGGGACCCCGCTTTGCCCAGCGGGGGCCCTTCCGGTCCCCGACGCTGAGGGTCGCGGGCTCGGCTCCCGCCGTTGGGTGCGTCCGCGGGCGCCCTGTCCCGCCCGCCGCTGGACCTCCGCCATCATCTCGTCGTAGGTGTCCCACCACCCGGAGGTTTGGGTGGTGGTGCTAGCCCTGGGACGCGAATACGTCTGTGTACTCGCGTCCCGTACTGGCGGGAAGTTCCGCACCACCGCTCCCCGAGTGGTGGTCCGCTCCGCCTGGGCCCGCTCCCACAAGTCCCGGGCCCCCGCCCAGAACCCGGGGTGGTTGCGGTGGATGGCGATGAATATGTCGCGATATCTGGTCCGATATTCCGTCCACCGCCGGTACAGGTCGGAGTCCCTTTCAGCCATTTTTGCTGGTATTAGCTGGTTCTATCTGTAACGAGGCGGGCTGCACGTAAGGCTTCAGTTCCTTTACGTGCACTTTTCCCATCACCTGCCCGTCCAACTGTGCCAGCTCACACACGACCGCCGATCTCATCTTTGAGATTTTATATGGCCCCTGAAATTTCGGGGCCAACTTTGCGGCCGTGTGGTGAGCTGCTGACGACAAGACATGCTGCCGTCGCAACACCAAGTCCCCGATACGGTAATTCGCTGGGCGTCTCCGCAAGTTATAGTGCGCGGACTGCCGTTGGTACGCGGCCTCTAAATTTTCGCTAACCCATACATGCAATTTCGATAACTGGGTCATTCGCTCTGACCATCGGGCCGGATCTTGCTGGTCGATAGTCAGATTGTCGGTACGATGCTTCCGCAATGTTTGCGACGGTTCGAGTTCGCGGCCGAGGTTTAGAAATGCGGGCGACGTACCTAATGACGAGTGATGTGCGGTATTGTAAGCGAAACGAAAATCGACAAGGTGAGCGTCCCATTCGCGATGATCTCGATCGAGGAACGCCACGATCATCGTCTTCAAAATTCGATTCACCCGCTCGACCGGGTTGGCCTGCGGGTGATACGGCGGTACGGTAGAGTGGTGTATTCCACGCTCCTTCGCGAAATCTTCAATTGTCTTGTTGACGAACTCGGTACCATTATCTGTCAACAGGACCTTCGGTGTCCCCCAGCGCGATATTACGAGATCATCGATAGCTGCCCGTATGAGCTTTCCGTTCGCGGCACGCAAGGCACGGCACTCTACCCATTTCGAAAATAAATCTTGAATCACCAAGAGGTAAGAGTAGCCGGCCTTGCTCCGCGGCAACGGGCCCATAATATCGGCAGCAACCACCGTCCACGGTACTTCGATAATTCTCCGCCCCATAAGACCTGCAGGGGCGTGCTGGTCCACCTTAGTCCGCTGACAGATATCACACTTTCTGACATAGCCGACGATATCACGAAACATGTTGGGCCAGTAATAGGCGACGGCAAGACGATGAAAAGTCTTGTCGACACCTAGATGGCCCGCTTGAGGATGATCGTGGGATTCCTGGAGTGCTTCCCTCCGCAGCTCGCGCGGAAGCACCCATTTCCACCGATCGAGATCCTCCACCAAATCACTAATTATTTTCGTTGGCCTCAGAAAATATAGTCGCTCGTCGACAATTCGCCACGTCGGAAACCGCTTCGGCTCTTTCGCGACGTCACTAAATCGCTTTCGATACCACTCGTCAGTCGTTTCACTAATTATAGCGTCGATATCGGTAACGCTCGCTATCGCGACGGCCGCCAAGGGGGTCTCGGAATCCCCCTCGTACATCCTCGATAGCGCATCGGGAACGTGATGTAGCGCTCCCTTCCTATGTACGATTTCATAATCGTACTCTAACAATTCCAACGCCCAGCGTGCTAGACGACCCGTGGGGTTGCTTAAATTATGCAACCATCGCAAACTACTATGATCGGTAATAACGGTAAATCGGTAGCCTTCGAGATACGGACGAAATTTCTTAATTGCCCAGACAACAGCTAAACATTCGAGCTCCGTCGTGCTATATTTCTTTTCGGCATCCGTGAGCGTTCGGCTGGCGTACGCAATAACACGTTCGACCTTGTCGATCGTCTGCGTCAACACCGCTCCTAAGCCCACGGTACTCGCGTCGGTTTGTAGCACGAACGGCAACTCAAAATTCGGGCACGATAAAATCGGCGCAGTGGTCAAATCCGCTCGGATCTTTTCAAATGCAGTCCGTTGCTCGTTATCCCACTCCCAGCGCTTGCCTTTACGTAGCAAGCGTGTGAGTGGTTCACTAATGGTCGCGAAATTCGGTAAAAAGCGACGATACCATGACGCCATACCTAAAAAGCGACGAAGCTGTTTTAGATTAACAGGCGCCGGGTACTCGAGAAGAGGCTGTACCTTCTCGTCGTCGACTTTCAAACCGTCTTTATGCACCAAAAATCCGAGATATTTTACTTCCGAGCGGCAGAATTCACTCTTCTCCACGTTAATCGTTAAACCGGCAGAGTTTATTTTCGCAAAGACACGCGACAGCCATTCGAGATGTTGTTCGAACGTTGAGGTCACTACCACAATATCATCGAGATAAACGAACGCGTGAGGCTCCATTTCAGGACCGATTAATTTATCGAGCAACCGTTGGAAAGTTGCTGGAGCCCCCGATAACCCGTACGGCATTCGCGTGAAGTGGTAGTGCCCTTTTCCCGGTACGGAAAATGCGGTAATTTCTCGACTTTCTTTCGCTAACGGTATTTGAAAATAAGCTTGGCTTAAATCGATAGTCGAAATATAACGAGCCGAACGTAACTTGTCGAGAATGCCCGTCATATTCGGTAACGGATACGCGTCCTTCTTCGAGACGTTGTTTACTTTGCGAAAGTCGATACAAAAACGGTACTTGCCGCTCGGTTTCTTAACCATCACGATCGGATTAGACCACTCGCTTTTCGACGGCTCTATTATTCCGTTCTCTAACATCTGATCTACTTCGCCACGGATCGCCTCTTGCACTTTTGGCGATACTAAATAACATCGCTGTCGAATCGGCGGATGAGTCCCGACGTCGATACGATGTTCGGTAAGCGACGTTACACCGGGGCTTTCGACAGCGGTCGGTACGGTATCCACTAAAAATTCCTTTAATTTTTCGTTCTCTATTCGCGATAATTCCGAGACCCCGCAGCACCGGTTTTCCTGTCCGCGCTCGTTGCAGAACGGATAGCGGATCGTTGCGTCACTCGCAAAGGACCACTCGCCTCGCGAAAAATCTATTATTACACCAAAGGCGGCGAGAAAGTCCATCCCGATAACAACCGAGACTGCGAGACTCGGCATCAAGCCGACGGTAAGCGTGCGCGTTCGTCCCTGCAACGCGATAGCGATATTCGTCGATTCACTCATCGACACGATATTCCCGTTCGCCAAGCGAACTCGGGAATCGGAATCCTGCGAGATCGGTAACTCTAGCTCTCGGATTAGGTCGATACCTTCTTCACCAAAAATGGTTCTATCAGAACCGGTATCGACCAATCCGAGGAGGCAGTTCTCGCCCACAAAAAATTCTACATATTTGAGGGACGCACGCTCACTAACCCGACGCACTCCATACGATCCGCTAACCTTCTCTACTACTTCACGGGTCTCGGAAACGGGAGAGGACGCAGGGACCCGACCTATCGTCCTCTTCTCCCGTTTCCCGCGCACGAGGGGCACGTCCGCACCGTCTGTTGATTGCGTCCACAGCGGTAACAGTGGACGCGCGGGGGTTCGCGACAATCGCGCGAGAAGTGCCCCGTCGCGTCGCAGTTCCAGCATTTCGCTGGCCTGCGCCGCGACGTGGGTTGTGAGGTGGAGGCCTCCGCGGTTTCCCGCGGAGTCTCGCTCCTCTCCCCCGCTCCCGCTCCCCCCGCTTGGGCGGCCGCTGGTCGGGTCGCCCTTGCGGGAGTCGGCGGAGTCGCCCTCGCGGGACGACGCGCCGCGCCGTCGGCGCGCGGACGCCCACCCTCGCTCGCGACCCTCGAGTCCCGTTCACCAAAAGATATCTGCGCCTCGGCCGTCATCGTCGTTGACGGCCGTGACGAGCGCGGTGGCGGCCGATACGCGAAATCGGGAAACGTCGATTGTTCGGGCGGCGGCGGCGCGCGGTATTGACTCGCGGCGAGGTAGCTTCGCTCCACTCTCGTCGCGAGTCTCTCGAGAGCGTCAATATCGATAAAGTCGTCGCGGTGGACGGCGACCTGGAGGCGCGGCAACATGTTTCGATGCGCGTAATTTAACTGCTCGACCAGGCTCCAGGGTGGATCGAGCCGGCCGAACAGTCCCGATAGGCACGTCAAATAATCGGCGACCGGCTCCCGCTCGCCCTGCGTGCGACGTGTGATCTCGTCACGCAGGGCGAACTGGTAGTCCGGGTCGCCGAACCGGACGCGTACCGCCGCCTCGAAGTCGCGCCACGTGGCCCATCGCGACTTCTTTACCCGGTACCACTGTAAAGCGATACCGGTCAGGAAGAACGGGAGACACTTTAGCAGGTCCCCGTCCGCGATAGGCACCAGCTCGCGACCTTCCTCAATCCGCGTGAGGAAGGTCTCGACGTCACACCCGCGCGCGCCCGAGAAACTAATATTCCAGCGACGCATGGTGTTGTATGCGTCGCTGGCCGATAACGACCGCTCTCCCGCGCGCGGTCGGAACTCGTGAGCCGACTGCCTAAAGGTCGCCTGCGGCTCGAAGGCCGCCGGTAACCCTTCGCGCGGCAACGAGAATGGTGGCGGTATAAGCACGCGCGCCGTCGGCGGAACGGTGGTCGGCGGTCTCGCGGGGGCCTCGATTTTGAACGGTAGTGGCCCCGATTCCTCGGGGCCCGATACGGTATGGTCGAGCGCTCCTCGACCCGGTAGTGTAGGCCCCCTGGTTATACCGCCGACCGCCCCCTCAGGGACCTCCTCCTCGTGGAGGTCAACTTCCGAGAGCGACGCGTCCACCGCGGGTGACGGCGGCACCGGGTCGCGACGTCCCGCGCGCTCGTAGCGCGTCAGTCGCGACCTCAACGCGGCGATGGTGCCCGTCGCGACCAAGCCCCGCACGGTGGCTTCATCCTGGAGCTGCTCGAGCGACAGCTCCAGGATCCACGCGTCGAGGTCGCCCTTCGGCATCTCGACGGAGGCGCGAACCCTTCACAACCGCGCACGGATACGCTCGCCGCCACTCGCGTCGCGAACCGCGATCCTCGCGACCCGACGGTACGCGATACCGATCCGCGAACCGTCGCACTGTCCGCGATCTAACACAGTCCGCGCACTTTCACTATCGCGCGGAGACGCCTCGTTTCGCGCGCACACACA
>NW_022639656.1:541976-549022 GCF_010583005.1 Odontomachus brunneus | reverse complement strand
CAGCTGATCCGTCTAAACGCGATACTGTATCATAACCACGATACTTTCTCAGCAATAGAATATTTCCTATTGCTGAGCGCTCGATAATTCGCGATGATATTTTTCGTCGCCAAAGTACGAGAGTGCGAGTCACCTGATGGAGAGCTCCTCTCGTTGTCGTCCTCTGCATTCTCCCTCGATGTCCTCCGCTCCTCGTCCTGGTGGCCGGCAAGGGGCGTCGAGGGGCACAAAATTCGGGACGCGCTGACCTTCGCATCTGCTCCGCTCGCAAAAATCGTTTCTTCGCTTTTCTCTAAATATTCACAACAAACAATCCGACGGAACGCGATACTCGGCAAGGTCTCGAAAACCGTTAGCGACACGGCACGCGATAAACATTCGATACTCTAGTCGGCACGGGATTCTTGAGACGGGCGCCTCCACGGCTGCCACGTCACAATATATATATATATATATATACATATATATACAGGGTGTTTCACTTTAAGTGATGGATTATCGATGGTCGATTATCTCGCGAATTGATGATTTTATTGAAAAATTTTTCCAACAAAAGTTACATGACTTGAAGGGGGACACATGATGAAAATGTGGACTTGACCTTGAGTGACCTTGAGTGACCTTGAGTGACCTTGTCAAAATCAGGTCAAGGTCATTAATGTTTTTTTAAACGGTGACCTCCATTTTTTATTACATATTCTTGTAGCTTATCGCGAGAGCTTTCCAAAACACTGTAATAAAGTTACGTTTTATTGAGTACTTTCCAAGTTATGGAGCTTGAAAGTTACAGTACCGCCGGCGTTATCCATGTATGCATGCACGTGTGAGTGGGATTCTTATCCGCGCGTGTCTCCGCGATTTATCCGCACTGCTTGACATACGCTCGCGCGCACGGAATTGAGTCCAATCCTTCCCAATTGAACGATTCAACTTTTCTCTTTTTTCATATAGCTTCTTCTTTTTCTTTTTTTACCTAAATAGGCTTTTTCAAAGTTTTTTTTCAAAATGGCCGCTTACAGTTCAAATAAAATCGTTGATATTATTCTTGTGCTTGGTGAAGCTGGACGAAATTGTAGATGAGTATGTAGAACAGAAAGATTGTATCGTAATAGATATCCATTTAGACGACATCCAAATGCAATACAGATAAGAAGAATTTCATTACGAGAGCGTAGAAGAATCCGTAAGAGAAACCACAAGCAAATAAATGCTGAAGATAACATTAATGATCCGCGTGTATTAGCAGTGCTAGCAATGATAAACTTAAATTTTCATATTTCGACTAGAGAATTGCAACATAATTTAGGAATTCCTTATGTCATTGTGTGGAGGATTTTACAAAGACATAAATTCCATCCCTACTATATCACTTTAACCCAAGATGTAAGTGAAAATGATATGAGGCTAGGAAGACAATTTTGTCGTTGGGCATTACGAATGATAAGAGAAAATCTAACTTTTTTCCAGTATGTTCTCTTCAGTGACGAAGCGTCATTTCATAACAATGGACAACTCAAAAAGCATAACTGTATTTATTAGTCCACATACAATCCTCATTAGACTCAACGTGTTGATAATCAACATCGTTGGAGTTTAAACACTTGGTGCGGAATTGTAAATGGATATTTGATTGCTCCATACTTTTTTGATAACCGCTTAAATAGGGAAACTTACCTTTCTTTCTTGCAGAATAAATTGTCTGAGCTTTTAGAAGAAATTAATCTTCCTACTCGAAAAAAATGTGGTAGCAACAAGATGGTGCGCAACTCCATTTTCATCATATTGTGATGGAATACCTCAATAACATCTTTCGTGAAAGATGGATAGGGAGGTATGGATATATTCGATGGCCTCCACGGCCTCCTTATTTAACTTCGTGTGATTTTTTTTGTGGGGCTACATAAAAAATATTGTTTACAAAACTCCGCCGACATCTGCAGCAGACATGAAAAATTGAATAACTAATGTTTGTCGTAGTATTCTTCAAAATATTTTAATTTCAACAGTAGAAAATTTTGAGAACGGTTGAGGCTATGTCTGCAAAAAAATGGAGCTCCATTTGAACATCTTATCAACGGCTAAAGACATAATCGATTTGACTTTGCTTTAGTTGACCGGATCAGTGCAGTCTTGCCTTAGTTGGCCGGATCAGTGATCGGTCTTGCCTTAACTTTCAAGTTCCATAATTCTAAAAGTACTCAATGAAACGTAACTTTATTATAGTGTTTTAGAAAGCTCTCGCGATAAGCTACAAGAATATATAATAAAAAATAGAAGTTTCCGTTTAAAAAATATTAATGACCTTGACCTGACTTTGACAAGGTTACTCAAGGTCAAGTCCATATTTTCATCATGTGTCTCCCTTCAAGCCATGTAACTTTCGTTGGAAAAATATTTCAGTAAAATCATTGATTCGCGAGATAATCAACCATATCACTTAAAGTGAAACACCCTATGTACACACACACACACACACACACACAGACATGCAGAAAACATTTAAGTCTTTCGCGCACTCGAAGAAAGCATACCACACATGCCTTCCTCCTCCGGCATATAAAATGCAATCACTCCACTCACTCGCACTAAAAATATTCAAATTATTCATTTATAACCTCACACAAAAACACTATAAATCACTCCCACAGATTGAAAACTTGCCACCCTCTAGTCCCGGTCAGGCACCCATCCACATACCTACTCATTCACTCACTTATCCGTATTTATTTATCTGCGATACAAAAAAGGGGAAAAAGGCAAGATCCCTAACAACACGAACAAGCAAGGCTCTTAAGGAGTCTACGGCATTCTACAGCCCTGAGCGCTCACTCGGGGCGCTGAAGAATTGGCAGATTTAATTGATTAATATCTCATTAACTAATTGTCAGATCTAAAAATGGAAGAGGAATTTTCAGTTCCAATTTACACCCCCTACCTACCCTAAACGGATGTTCTACCAGTTGTAGGATACCCTATATATATACACATACAAGGTGTCCGTTCGTAAATGTGCGAGCAAATATCTCGTAACTGGTTAAAATTACCAGAAAGTTTAATAAGAGAAATTTACATGGCTTTGAGTCAGTTATAAAATGCATGTAAACAATTTTTTTTACTTGTGACTTTTTCGAGTTATGAAGGGTAACGTAATTTTTTTAAATGCATACCTATAATTTTTTTGCATATTTACACAGTAAATATAGTTTGCAATCAAAATTATGCAATAAAAATTCGGTAAAAAATTGCTACTACGCATCGTTTACAAAATAATAGGCATGTTAAGTTTTAAAGTAATAAATTGTATTATGAGTATTTTTGAATGTTAAGTAGGTTAAAATGTAAAACAAGTTGAGAAAGTAAACAATGTTTTTTCATGAAACATTTATTAACACATAAATTGCTCGAAATTTTTACCATCATGATCGATACAGCATTCAACGAGTTTCATAATGTTTCTCATTGTTAGCTGCAGCATTTCTATTGTAATACTTTCAACAGCTCTAGTGATCTTATGTCGTAAATCTTCTTCATTTTCAAAAATAGTTGTATAAACAATGTCCTTAATATATTCCTAAAGAAAAAAATCGCAAGATGTCAAGTCGGGAGATTTCGGTGGCCATTAGTACAATGCCATTAGTACCTATCCAACAATTAGGAAATCTATTATTTAAAGTTAATTAGAGCACGTGTATTGTGTGCTGCAGCACCATCTTGTTGAAAAATAATATTTCGAAAAATTGATAATGTAAGATTGCGTAAATAATCTGAGAAAGTTGTTTGCAAAAATTCCAAGTATCTGTCACCATTAAGATGACCATGGAAAAAGAATGGTCCAATAATTTTCGTTTCGATAATACCGCACCATACGTTCACCGAAAGTCACTGAGTGCACTGAGTAATGTTTCACTATATTTTCGCACGTAATTTTATCTTATAAATTGGAGCAGTAAGTACACTGTAATTTTTGCAGCAAAAGTTCCACATAGCAAAAGTTCCACATCGTTTTCATTTCTGAATGAAAAATGATCTACTTAATTTCTGAGTGAAAAATGATCTACTTCATTTTTGCATGTATTTTCACTATACAAAAGCATTTTAATTCGGTCAAGTCAATACAAAGTAATATTTGTAGGAAAATCTCGTTGACGTGATATCGACACCCTTGCAAAACTTTCGTCGTGCTGATTGTACTAAATCAAAAACCCTTTGACATGGTGAAAGTACGTACAAAAATGAAGCTGAGCATTCCTCAATATGAGAGAAAAACTATAAAAAAATGCTATCATAACAAAATTACCGAATTCTTCTGCAAAAATTACTTCTTTCTATATGCGCTGAGTTAAAAATCCTTTTACATGATGAAAGTATGTGCGTAAATGAAGCGGAGCGTTCTTCAATATGAGAGGAAAACGATGAGGAATGATTACTATCATGACACCGAATGTTTCTGTAAAGATTAGTCTTTTCTACATGCGCCGAGTTAAAAACCTTTTTGTATGGTGAAAGTACGTGCGAAAAGGAAGCGGGGCATTCCTCAATATGAGAGGAAAACGATAAGGGACAGTTATTATCATGAAACTGAATCTTTCTGCAAAGATTAGTTTTCTCTGCGTATTGACTTGATCGAATTAAAAATGATTTTGTATGGTGAAGGTACATGCAAAAAGAGAAATATGCAAAAAGAGAAAACTTTTGTATGGTGAAGGTACATACAAAAAGAGAAAATGAAATAGAACATTCTTCACTCAGGGATGAAAACGATGTAGAACTATTGCTATCATAACACTGATTTCCTTTTCCAAAAATTACAGCGCAATTACTGCTCCAATTTATATGATAAAATTGGGTGCGAAAATATAGTGAAATATTGAATTTTATTGGGAGTACAAATAAGTCTCCGCCGTTTGACAAAAGATGGCCCCACCAGTAAGTTATGGTTGAAATTGTTAAACAATTGTAGATGTAAAACGTCATATCATAAGGTTGGACATCTGGCAACATCATAACCTTGAAATATTAGCGATTTTGTATCAGCATCACATAATTTTTTTCGTGCGAAAATGTCGAGTTTTGAGCCGAATAAGCGTCATTTGCGGAAACTTTTGATTTACTTCTTTAATTTAAAGAAATCTGCAGTTGAGGCGCATCGATTGCTTATAGAAGCATATGGTGAGGCTGCTTTAAGTGAGAGAAGTTGTCGTGAATGGTTTCAAAAGTTTAAGAACGGTGAGTTTGACGTTGAAGACAAAGAACGTAGCGGAAGGCCGAAAGTGTACGAAGACGCGGAATTGGAAGCATTATTGGAGGAAGATTCGTGCCAAACGCAAGAAGAACTTGCACTTACATTAGGAGTGACTCAACAAGCAATTTCACATCGTTTAAAATTGTTGGGAATAATTCAAAAGCAAGGAAATTGGGTTCCATATGAACTGAAGTCGAGAAACGTTGAACGCCGATTTTGCACATATAAAATGCTGCTTGTCAGGCATAAACGAAAGGGTTTTTTTGCATCGTATAGTCATTGGTAATGAAAAATGGATCCACTACGATAACCCAAAGAAGAGGAAATCACGTGGCCATGCTTCAATATTAACAGCCAAGCCGAATATTCATGGAAAAAACTCATAATGTGTGTATTTGGTGGGATCAGCTTGGTGTCGTGTATTATGAGTTGCTCAAACAGAACGAAACCATTACTGGGGCTCTCTACCGAACACAATTGATGAGATTGAGCCGAGCACTCAAGAAAAAACGCGCCCACTACTACTCCAGACACGATAAAATTATTCTCCTGCATAATAATGCTCGTCCACATATTGCGGCGCCGGTCAAAACCTACTTGGAAACACTCAATTGGGAAGTTTTACTCCACCCGCCGTATTCACCAAACATTGCTTCCTCTGACTATCACTTGTTTCGATCGATGACGCCTGTCTGAGCAGCACTTTATATCATATGAAGATACCAAAAATTGGGTGGATTCGTGGATAGTCTCAAAAGATAAAGCGTTTTTCCGACGCGGTATCCGTATGCTGCCAGAAAGATGGGAAAAAGTAATGGCTAGTGATGGACAATACTTTGAATAAAACATAAGATACCGTTCTTTCACAATAAATGCCCAATTTTTGATAACGGCGGAGACTTATTTGTACTCCCAATAATTTCCATTGAAAATTACCATAGAAAGCTCACATATTACAAAGATAACATGCATTCTTCAAAACAATATTCATAAATTACTCTAATGCGTATAACATATTTCTCGAAAAAAAACTCTTTCTTTGATGCACCCACACTGAGAGAAAAATGTATGATATTTGGAACTATAATGGCATAGTAAAAAGATTATAGTTAGGAATATAATTTTTATAGTAAATATTACTATAATATTTGTAATATTTACAATATAAGCATAGTATAACTGACCTGTGTAAAATTTTTACCAAGAATTAAAATTATTTAAAATAAAAAATATAGTAATAAAGTGGCAAATATTGAATGGCAAGAGAAATTAACTATTTTATATAGTCAATGCAATTGGAATATTTGACAAATATAGGTACACATAACTATATTCCCAAAAGGTGCTTTATCATATATATAGAATAATTAGACGGTAACTATAAATCTGTGTTCATTCTACTATATCTTCATGTTTAGATGAATTATAAATATATGTTTGAGGCCAAAACGAACTATAAAATATAGTGAGTTTATAGTTATTCCAATTATTTTTTTCTCTCAGTGCAGTACATAAGCGGTTTGAAGAATTCATCAGAAAAGCAGCGAAAGGTTCTCTTGGAATATGAATATCGGCAACGTGATATTCACATTTACGTACCGTCTATATGTAAGAAAATTGAAATGACAACGTAGCACACATACTTGCATAACATCTGTGAAGGAACGATATATGAAAAAATATTGTGGCGCAACCGTAGCGCGAACATGTTCACGCTTATCAAATGTGACATTTTGACGATCGTCTTCGTTTCGTGTGTATATATATATATATATATATATATATATATATATATATATATATA
>NW_022639656.1:537050-541148 GCF_010583005.1 Odontomachus brunneus | reverse complement strand
ATATATATATATATATATAGCTAGCTCAAGATGCAGCGCTTTCTTCCAAGACATGCATGAACTAAAAATCAAGTCTTCTTTACCACGTAACCATTAAACGCTAGCACACATATTGCTTATTACTGGAATTCTTTTTTTATTTAAATTATCTATTAAAATTCACTTACGATGTCTTCATAATGTTCCTGAAAGTCTTCTCTATGCCGCATACTATGTATTTGAAGCGTATGAGTTCTAAATTTGTCACATGAAACTAAATATGACACCTGCATCGCATTTTCAATAGTAAATACAAAATTTTTTGTCGATTTCGATGCAACTTTTTAGTATGCGGCATTCATTATCGCTTATACTTTCACGCTATAAAAGCATTTGCAGTTTTATGCATGCAATTAGAAGAAAAGAGTATTTTACGAAATGAGCCTAGCAGCATCGCTTTAATACTTGGTATACGCTAGTATACTTGGTTCATGTATTTTCCTAGAATTTCTCTAAATGGCTGACATTGTACCGATGATATCCTCCTTTATTATTATAACACAGGCACAAACCAAGTAACATTAATAATAATGGAAAAACGCGCACAATGTAGATATAGTAAAAATTTATTAAAACAATGTATATACACAACAGCCTTTTATATATTGTGCATTGTATGATTTTACAGTATCATATATATATATATGATATAAACTGAAAACATAAACGTGATTGTTCAAAAACATGTTATAATCAAGGAAACTGTGTTGATTTTTCAATGAGAATTCAATATATAACCAATCAAATGTTGATGATTCTATTACATTTTACAAGATTCAAATAGCAGAGACTACTATAATAGCAGAGAATGATATAATAAACTCACGCTGAAATTAATCTCGCGTATTGTATTGGGTGTACAACTTAATTCGGTCCGTTTTTTTGCTTGAAAAACGCATTTATTTGAATGATAAAATGAATTAATACATTATTGAAAGTATTGTCCATCGCTACCCACTACTTTTTCCCATCTTTCTGGCAATTTATGGATTCCGTCGCGGAAGAAGCGTTCATCTTTTGAAGCCAAGAATGAATCGAGCCAATTTTTGATACCCTGTTCTGAAGTGAAGTGTATTCCAGTCAAAGCGTTCTGCATCGATCGAAACAAATGGTAGTCGGAAGGGGCAAGGTCTGGGCTATAAGGCGGGTGAGCCAGAACTTCCCATCCGCTATTTTCCAAATAGTTTTTAACCGGAACAGCAACATGAGGCCGAGCGTTGTCATGGTGAAAGATTATGGACTCGTGTCTGGTCGCATATTCTGGACGTTTTTCGGCTATAGCTCGCTTTAAACGGATCAATTGTCGCCTGTAGAAGTCTCCCGTGATGGTTTGACCAGGTTTTAGCAGCTCATAGTGGATCACACCCTTCTGATCCCACCAAATACAGAGCATTACCTTGGCATCATGGATATTCGGCTTCGGCGTTGATGTTCCCGGTTGGCCGGGCTTTACATACGATTTTTTGCGTTTCGGGTTGTCGTAGTGAATCCATTTTTCGTCCCCGGTAATGATTCGATGCAGAAAAGACTTCTTTTTGTACCGTTCAAGCAACATTTCGGACATGCAAAATCGTCGTTCGATATCTCTCGGTTTCAATTCGTATGGGACCCAATTTCCTTGCTTTTGGATGTATCCCGCGGCTTTGAGTCGTTTCGAAATAGCTTGTTGAGTAACTTCCAATGTTCTTGCGAGCTCTTTTTGCGTTTGACACGAATCTTGATCGAGTAATGTTTCTAATTCTTCATCTTCAAACTTTTTCGGTTGACCCGAACGCTCTTTGTCTTCAACACTAAAATCACCACTTTGAAATCGTCGAAACCATTCTCTGCAAGATTTATCCGACGGTGCAGATTCACCATAAACTTCCACAAGCATTCGATGCGCTTCAGCTGCACTTTTCTTCCAATTGAAACAGAAAATCAAAACTTCCCGCAAATGGTGCTTATTTGGAACGAAACTCGACATTTTCAACGCAGTAAAAATTAAACTTGTTGTGCAAAACTCAAAGGCTTGTAAACAATATTTGGTTGACAGATGTTGACACTTTACGATACAGCAAAAATCAGCTGTCGCCGTCAACCATTTATAGCACCTAGAGCCATCTTTTGAAAACGGACCGAACTAAGTTGTACACCCAAACTGAATTCTCTTAAGGTTTCTGTCAACTCTTGTAACGAGGCGTTCCCATCTCGTCCCTGGCATTGGCACATCATTGTTTCCTGTTATATACTTTTATTCCTTATAGTTCTGTTCCTTATATTTCATATTTCTAGTCCTTATATTTCATGTATCTATTTCACGTTTCTCGTTTCGGGTGTATGTCAGTTGAACAGGGGGCAATTGGACACAGTCCAATCACAAGTCGCTGTTCCAAGGGATCCTACAAATGTCTCTAATCACACGGTGCTGTGATTGGCTGTGTCCAAATACACCGTGTCGAAGTGCACCGCTCCCTCTCGTTTCTACTCTTCGTGTACTCCTCATTTGTATTTTCTACCGTTGCAGAGGTTCGCAATAAATTTATGTTGAGTGTCCTCCCCGCCATAATTATTTGCGACACCCGATACCAGTTATCCGACTGGCATACCGGGAGCCCAGTAGTTACACCGGCCGCCGCTACGCGGCGCGAACGCGGGGCTAAAGCGACACTCGCAGTTAAATTTCCGCGGCCACCGCTATAAAAGGAGGGCTCGCGGAGCCCTCGGAGCGAGTTCACCGCCGGTCTCCTAGGAGACCAACACAGGAGAGTGACCCCGAGAACTCAGCCTCTCGAGGCACACCGTTCCAGGCGACGACGTGCCGGGTTTCGGCCGCCGATCGAACTCAGAGGAGAGCGCGTCGGGCGTCGACCGTGACTTCCCGACCCACCGTTCCAGACGACAACGTGCCGGGTGTCGACGCTGAGCCGGCCGCCGCTCCTACCCGAGGGAAGAACCACCGGCCACACTTGGGATAGCGGACGCCAACCACGAGGACGACGAGACCCGGAGCACGAAGCGCGGCCTACCGCCGCCGCCGCGACCGCTGACCGCCCCGGTTCACATCGGCAGCGCCGATCGCGCGCCCAGGTGCAGTTAAATCCCCACCCTCTGTACATAAACGCAACAAATCCCAGTTATACTCAACACGCCCGGGTACGTTATTACCACCCTCTCACTCTCCTATCACGATCCTGACCGTCGGCGAGCCGGTCCAAAAGGATAAGTCCAGGCGACGACGTTACACTCTTTACCAGCAATTGTGTGCAAATAATCGTATAGCTAGAAATATCACTTGTGAAGCTCGCACAATATATATAACTAATAAAACTTGTAGTAATATAACATTGGAAATACAAATCATTGCACTTTTTCACCTTGTTTGTTATGATATTTTTAATAAACATAGGCTGGTATTCATAATCGGGTCTTATATTTAAGATCGTCTTAAGTTTATTTTCAGATAATGTATGTATCATTTCATTGGCTACAAAGTATCTGAAGATGAACTTAAGATAGTAGAGGTTTGTTCGAGTTGCTTGTACTTTTCACACTTTTACACCTAATGCCCGTTGCACACTAGTGCATCTCAAACAACACAAATTTTCCAAAATTCATTCTAAAGACGTTTTCAGGACGGAGGGACGTCATCAGAATATTCTTAGGACGTCCTTTGAAGGGTGAATTGTCTGAAAATAGTTAATATAAGTTTATTTACTAATCCAATAAGTTTATTCACATTATGTTTGTTCGAGTTACCTATACTATTTACATTTTTACACCTAATGCCCGTTGTTCACTAGTGCACTTTATACAACACAAATTTTCCAAAATACGTTCTGAAGATGCTTTTAGAACAGAGGGATGTCATCAGAATATTTTTAGGACGTCCTTTGAAGATGTGAGTTGTCTGAAAATAGGGAATATCTAATAAGTTTATTCGCATTAATTGAACTTTTTACACTTTCACACTTAGTGCACATTAATTCTTTAAAGGTTTTAAAAATGACATCATGATTTCCGTTTGTGTTACGAGTGTAAATGCAATTCTAATACACTTTTTACACTTGATCCCAAGCA
>NW_022639656.1:536224-537040 GCF_010583005.1 Odontomachus brunneus | reverse complement strand
AAAAATTTGTGTTGTTTGAGGTGCACTAGTATGCAACGAGCATTAGGTGTAAAAGTGTGAAAAGTACAAACAACTTGAACAAACCTATTAATTAACTTTTTACACTTAGTGCACATTAATTTTTTAGAGGTTCTAAAAATGGCATCATATTTTCCCTTCGTGTTATGAGTGTAAATGTACTTCTGATATACTTTCACTTTTGCTTGGGATCAAGTGTAAAAAGTATATCAGAATTGCATTTACACTCGTAACACGAACGGAAATCATGACGTCATTTTTAGAACCTCTAAAGAATTAATGTGCATTAAGTATGAAGTGTAAAAAGTTCAATTAATGCGAATAAACTTATTGGATATTAGCTATTTTCAGACAGCGCACGTCTTCAAAGGACGTCCTAAAAATATTCTGACGACATCCCTCCGTCCTAAAAGCGTCTTCAGAACGTATTATGGAAAATTTGTATGAGGTACACTAGTGTGCAACAAACCTTAGGTTTGTTCGTGTTGATTGCACTTTTGACACTTTTACATCTAACGGCCACTGCAAACTAACTGGTCTCTCTTCAGAAAGAAGAATTTTCATTGGATTTCGCTTAACGCATACGGTGTGCAATGGGCATTAGGTGCAAAAGTCTTGAAAGTGCAAACAACGCGAAAGAACCTAGTCTTAAATATGGCTTGGTTTACATCGTACACTTGATACGCGTACTAAATAATAACTTTCTATTAGATAGTCTTAATATCGACAATGCATATCAACGGCGACGCATTCGGGTGTATATCAGTTGGACACGGGGCAATTGGACACAGTCCAATC
>NW_022639656.1:536055-536214 GCF_010583005.1 Odontomachus brunneus | reverse complement strand
ACGGAAAACATGAGAATCTCTAAAGAATTAATGTGCAGTAAGTGTGAAAGTGTAAAAAGTTCAATTATTAGGACCTTAACTTAGTTTCCGCCCGCAAATGTTAGATGGCAATGCAAACAGTTCTAGTAGTCATTACTAACGAAACAGGTAGTTTGTGAT
>NW_022639656.1:532990-536045 GCF_010583005.1 Odontomachus brunneus | reverse complement strand
TACAAATAAACTTATTGGATATTAGCTATTTTCAGACAACTCACATCTTCAAAGGACGTCCTAAAAATATTCTGATGACATCCCTCTGTTCTAAAAGCATCTTCAGAACGTATTTTGAAAAATTTGTGTTGTTTGAGGTGCACTAGTATGCAACGAGCATTAGGTGTAAAAGTGTGAAAAGTACAAACAACTTGAACAAACCTATTAATTAACTTTTTACACTTAGTGCACATTAATTTTTTAGAGGTTCTAAAAATGGCATCATATTTTCCCTTCGTGTTATGAGTGTAAATGTACTTCTGATATACTTTCACTTTTGCTTGGGATCAAGTGTAAAAAGTATATCAGAATTGCATTTACACTCGTAACACGAACGGAAATCATGACGTCATTTTTAGAACCTCTAAAGAATTAATGTGCATTAAGTATGAAGTGTAAAAAGTTCAATTAATGCGAATAAACTTATTGGATATTAGCTATTTTCAGACAGCGCACGTCTTCAAAGGACGTCCTAAAAATATTCTGACGACATCCCTCCGTCCTAAAAGCGTCTTCAGAACGTATTATGGAAAATTTGTATGAGGTACACTAGTGTGCAACAAACCTTAGGTTTGTTCGTGTTGATTGCACTTTTGACACTTTTACATCTAACGGCCACTGCAAACTAACTGGTCTCTCTTCAGAAAGAAGAATTTTCATTGGATTTCGCTTAACGCATACGGTGTGCAATGGGCATTAGGTGCAAAAGTCTTGAAAGTGCAAACAACGCGAAAGAACCTAGTCTTAAATATGGCTTGGTTTACATCGTACACTTGATACGCGTACTAAATAATAACTTTCTATTAGATAGTCTTAATATCGACAATGCATATCAACGGCGACGCATTCGGGTGTATATCAGTTGGACACGGGGCAATTGGACACAGTCCAATCACAAGTCGCTGTTCCAAGGGACCCTACAAATGTCTCTAATCATACGGTGCTGTGATTGGCTGTGTCCAAATGCACTGTGTCCAAGTGCACCGCTCCCACGCATTCAATCAATACAATACGTTTTACTGATGAGTATACCAGCTTAATATACCGTTGTTTATATATATATATATATATATATATATATATATATCGTCTGTATTAAGATTATCTAATAGAAAATTACTATTTAGTACGCGTATCAAGTGCACGATATAAACCAAGCCTATAAGACCCGACTATGACCTGCCATACAACTAGAATACAAACACATAAATAAGAATTTCTATTACAATATAGACATGAACAAAAACAGTATTGTCGCACTATTAAAACGATAAGGTTATGAAGGATATTCTATTCTTTATAACTGATATCGGTTTGTCCCGAGTGTTTTTTCTGATCAACAAATCAACCCAAATGTAATATCAATGAAATATTATCATGAGATGAGATGTTATTCATGTTATGAATAACATGAGCTTTTTTCAGCAAAGAACTATGCTGCATTCAGCAGGCTCAACACTTGCACAACAGTTGAGCAATAAAGTTGAGTGTTAATGTAATTGGTTTAGATTTAGATCTATCAGACAGTAAGAACCAATAATGGCTCATTGCTCGCTTTTTCCACTGAACGCGCCTATTGAATTATTATTATAAAGACCAATTTATGATAGTCGTAAAGCCCACTCTATAATTGCGTAAGCATAGTCGTGAACGTAAGAGTCAACCAATCTGAATGTTTTATTCACTGATTGCTTTACTCTTATTGGTTGTCGTAATCACTTAGAACCACTTACAACTACGTTCACGCAATTGTAGAATGGGGTTAACTGTTAACTAAAGGCTCCTGCATACAGGACGCGGTAATGCTTGCCGCGCGGCGAAAGTTCGTGCGACAGCCAATCAATATGCTGCTTTCCATAATAACCTTTTAGCTCTCACGGAAAAACAACATATTGATTGGCTGTCGCGCGGACTTCCACGTCCTGTATGCAGGAGCCATAACATGCGCCGACCAATCACATCGTTTTATTTGAATATCAGCTATTCAAATGAGAAATGTGATTGGTTGACGCAAGTTACGCTTACACAAATTAAGCTGGCCACACACACTTTCCGTAACAGTAACCGTAAAATGTAACGTAAGAATTGACCAATCATGTTGAGAATCGTCGAATCGTAAGATCGCCATTTTTATGAATACTCGATTGTAATTGGTCAATTCTTACGTTACGTCTTACGGTTACTGTTACGAAAAGTGTGTGTGGCTAGCTTTACGCCGCATGGGGAGGCATCCTTACGGCCATCATAAATCGGCCTTAAGGGTGAAATTACATGTAGAGTAAAGAGCCATCTACACTGGGATTGGCTGTAGGCAGTAAGACGTAAACAGTACGCGAGTTGACTAACCACAGTTAATTATTACAAGAAAAATCGATTATAATTCGTCAATTTGTTTACTACGTACGTCTTATTATTCACTGCCAATCTCATTCCCAGTAAGCAATCTGCGCGCAGACTGACGTCAGACTGTCGACAGGATCTGTCGAATCCGAGCAGGATCTGTTAACAGATCCATAGACATCTGCGTTCCCAATCTGGCCCCAGACTGTTCACAGGGTCTGCGAACAGACTCTGACGACAGACTGGCGGCAGATTGCGCGCAGAGCCTGCCGACAGACTATGACGGCAGATTGGCTGCAGATTGCGCGCAGATCCTGTCGTTTCGTAAGTTCTTCAATTAAATTTTCTCATAATTTTTCATAATTACTCATAGAATAAGCGCTTTCTCATAAATACTCATAAAAACTATGACAAAAAAAATTTTTCTACATTATTTTCTCATAATTTTTAATATTTTCTCTAGTGAGATTCGAACTTGAACTGAAGACATCTTTTGAATAATCGTCCGTCACCTTAGACACTACGCCAATTCCTCACTTGATAAAAAGCGCTTTGTATTGCCCATTTAAAGTTTAAGGAAGAAAAATATTATAGTTTGTTCGCCTTTTAAGCCGCAAAATATAGACGAAACCGTTTAGCGTATAAATAATGTAAGAGAGACTGGTGCGATAATTCG
>NW_022639656.1:531926-532980 GCF_010583005.1 Odontomachus brunneus | reverse complement strand
CATATGGCCCTGAATAAAATTAAATAGCCTATCTAGGAAACAGAATCTGCGCGCATCTGTCGTCAGTCTGTCGTCAGAATCTGTCGACAGGCTCTGCGCGCAGTCTGTCACCAATCTGTCGTCAGAAACTGCTAAAACAGTTTCTGGGTGCAGTCTGTTGCCATTCTGTCAACAGTATCTGTTGACAGACTCTGCGTAAAATCTGCTCGCACAGGTTTGGCTATCTGGGTTTGTAGATAGGCCTTAAAAGAGCTGCGGAATAGAGAATGCGTCATAGAAGCAACCAATCAGCACACAAAACTTGCGCAATAGAAAAGAGCAGCATAGCCCTGATTGGTTGCTTCTATGACGCACTCTCTTTCTTAGCTCTATTAGTTCCTACAATTTACAATAGGTGTAATAAGTTTTTAAGCCTTAAGAAATTGACTAATCACATTCGAATTATTGAGCAATAATCCATTGTGATTGGTTAATTTCTTACGGCTTAAAGCTTACTACACTCATTGTAGATCGGGACTTACTCACCGTGTAATTTCATCATAAGGCCGGTATCCCATGAGCAGAATTTTTTGGGAGTATCCCGTTTAACCAAGGTGCGATTGGACACGCTCAACTAGATACGTTAAGATTGGACACCGCTCGATTGGAAACCGCGCGATTGGACACTACAAATTTGGCACGATGCACGATTGGATACCGTCAAATTGACAAGCTGCTCGATTGGACACTACACGATTGAACACCGCGTAATTGGCACACTGCACAATTGGAACGGTAATATTGACAAACTGCTCGATTGGACATCACAGAATTGGCACACTGCACGATTGGACACCGTACGATTCAAATTTATTGAATATCGCGTCGTTTCTTATTGACTATCGTGTCTCGAAATTATAAACAAAAATAGTTTCGTAAATATATGGTGTAGTTCCTTCACACTACATGTATAAAATGTTTACCTTAGAAATTTGATGAAAAAAGATGTATTTTATAAAGAAGGAGAACTTCTCACACAAAATATTGCCCCCCCCCCCCCCCGGGGGGGGGGGGC